>NC_064034.1:21977001-22154501 GCF_932526225.1 Nematostella vectensis | reverse complement strand
GGTGATTATACTTCCACCCACTAGAAAAAAACAAAGAAAAACCCCCCATCCCCTTGGTACAAAGTCAAATGCCCTACCCCTCAAACCATAAACAGGACAAATACCTGACAACAAATCCTCTGAAATAGCTCTTTATCTTCAAAAGTGCCATTACACTTCAGCATGTTCATTTGTAATAGTTACTATACATACTATAAAGACAACAGTTACCAATACAAAGGAAAAATACATTATCTCTATATGGCATATTCATATTTCTTTATTCACATTTTGCTCTTGTTTGCTACATGACTATTGCAAAGTACATTTAAATTTCTAATGTTATTTATTTGTCCCTACGGTATGGAAAAGTCCAAAGCTGTCAATTCCCCCACCCCCTACAGACAGATTTTTGTTCTAGATTGCTCTAAACCTTCACATTAACCACAGACCTCCATGGGACCATGGGGTGGGTGTTTCAAATTGCTAGTGCATAAAATTCAGTATTTCTCATAAAGGAAAAGGGAAGGGAGGGGCACCATCCATCGTCCCCCATCTACCTTGAATCTGACAATGATATCAATATGTGACAAAAGATAATATAATATTATTCCATATTCAAATGCTATGCAATTCATCAACCCCAACACACACAACTTACTAAGAATTTTCTATCTTCTGTTGATTTTTCCTTAATTACATTTAATGGATCTGCAGTTGCATAACAAATGCAAACAGCTACCAAAATATCTATAACATGAATTATGAAGGGTCCATGATTATATTGCATACCTTGCATGTGGGATGATAATATTTGGATACTGTAGAACTTTCATATTGACAAACTCTTGCTAAAACAATATACACTGAAAGTAGATATCAAATATAAAATAAAACTATAATCATAAAGGTTCCATTCAATCAACCTGTAAATTTTCAACAAGCTTATATGCAATATTTAACACATACACAAAAAGAGCCTAACCTTACATGATAAAAATGACATACCAACCATATGGAAAAGTAACGTAAGTTATTACATCAATGCAAAAAATTTAAAATAACCTTAACTTATGCTGGAGGTCTCTGTGGTCTTCTCAAGAATTCAAATACTTCTAGACTTCAAAACAACTGAATACTCTTTCAAAACAAACATTCAAAAACACACACAGTGAATAATTCAATCTCAAGGTTGGGCGACTATAACTTATATCAAGTCTATATACATGGTTACGATTACTCTTTATAAATACCATGATGAATGGGAACCAATCATGTACATTTGCCCAAATAGGGTTCTCATTAATTACAAAATCTCTTTATCACTGAATATATGACATTGAACACCAGCCAGTGCATTTTCAATGTTTTAAACCATTTTCATTCATTTTAAGCAACTAACTCACTGTTTTTTTTCTTACAGTTTCCATGTCCAAGTAACTATAAAAGTGCTTTAATAATTTGGGTATGGAAATTTATCATCCATCTATTTACAGGTGAGCGTCCTACTTTACGAATAACATAACACACAATAACCATACACATATGTAGATTTCCTAAATAAATAAATAAATAAATAAATAAATAAATGTAAAGATCAATGTCCTCATTACATTTTATAGATAACTTGAAGAATAAGTGTCACCAACGCAATACTATAATCAGCCATTCATACATAACACATTCTATGATAAAAATACTGACGAATATATCACTGCTTTAACTGTCATTTTAAATACTGTTAGCTAACACAGCAATCTTAAAAAAGGGCTTTCCTTCTTTCTCTTCATTTTTCCGTTTCATTCAGTAACACAATACGTGACTTCCTCATCAAATTACTGTTGGTCACTAAATAGCAATATACCTGCAAAAATAGTGCAAGACGAATCGATTTTAATTAACTAAAGCTTTATACACTGCCTTTTCTTTCAATATATCAAATCAAGTCAAAGGAAAAAAGACATGCAAACAGGAAACCATTTAGCAGTAAATGTAGAAATGGCCTATAAATCAAGATTTCTAACCTTCATTTTCAATTTTGCATACAAACCAATCTCATAATCTACATAATAACTATTCTCATAACATTGATGTTTTTCTTAATCTTGTAGCGAATCTATCAAACTTATATCGTACAGCTGTGATGGAACTTAGACCTTATTCCAATGACACTCGACAAGCACGCGAACACAAAGTACTTAACAAAAACTTTTACGTACGTACCTTTGAAAAACCCTGTAGATACTCTGTATATAACTTTCCCTTTGAACCAGGACCAAGACCAATGAAGGTTGTAGGTTCAAGATTTCTAATTGCTTTCAATTCCTTAAACTAACAAACATAACATCTATCTCTTCTTCATAAACCCTCGATTTTGAGCCCGCGATTACCGCCGCTGCGTTTACTCATTCATCACATTTTAATATATATATTGCTCGTATCTGTAAACATCGGGTGCAGAATGTCGTTGCACGTCATTGCAAGCATAATAGTCAACATATACACCTGCTGCAAAGGTTCACAGCTCATTGAATTTACATGACATGTGGTTAGAACTTTTGGGGTAATTTTTTATGCTATACATAACATTATGGATTCTAATTTGAATCTTCATAATTACTCAAGTACTCTACTTTCGTTTTTATTTATACACTTTTTAAATGTTTCATGTTAATTAAGTTGCTTCATTAATAAATAAATAAATAAATAAATAAATAATATAAATGACCTATGATTGATTGACAACATATTTTCTGTCCTAAAACAGACTCATAAACAACAGTAAACTAGTTAACTACATTTTCTGGCATATTTCGTTGGTTGATTTACATAGAACAGGTGTTTCAAAAAGCAGATCCGTATACACATACACATGCACACAATAAAAAAATAACTTTATTCTAACTGTAGAGTTTGTACCAGAATTTTCATTGGGAGGGATAAGTTTATTATGAGGACCATTCTCTATTTGAGAATGGAGTGAACCTTCCAGTCACCCCCCTGGCTACAGGCCTGGGTTTGTATGATTGTTGTCCGGTAAAACAGAAGAGCATACATAGGTTACGTAGGTTACAGATGTATTTTCTAGGTTATACAGGCCTGGGTTTGTATGATTGTTGTCTGGTAAAACAGAAGAGCATACATAGGTTACGTAGGTTACAGATGTATTTTCTAGGTTATACAGCCCTGGGTTTGTATGATTGTTGTCTGGTAAAACAGAAGAGCATACATAGGTTACGTAGGTTACACATGTATTTTCTAGGTTATACAGGCCTGGGTTTGTATGATTGTTGTCCGGTAAAACAGAAGAGCATACATAGGTTACGTAGGTTACAGATGTATTTTCTAGGTTATACAGCCCTGGGTTTGTATGATTGTTGTCTGGTAAAACAGAAGAGCATACATAGGTTACGTAGGTTACACATGTATTTTCTAGGTTATACAGGCCTGGGTTTGTATGATTGTTGTCCGGTAAAACAGAAGAGCATACATAGGTTACATAGGTTACAGATGTATTTTCTAGGTTATACAGGCCTGGGTTTGTATGATTGTTGTCCGGTAAAACAGAAGAGCATACATAGGTTACGTAGGTTACACATGTATTTTCTAGGTTATACAGGTCCTCTTAAAAAAATGACTTCATGCTGATCAACTGTTTTCTCTTGTCTTTTAGAATTTGAAAACAACAAACATTTCAATGACAGAAGATCTCAAGAACCATCCCATTTTGGTATAGCCAGTTAAAGTGACTCAACATCTATTTATATCACTCCATGTCTCCCCAAAATAATATAATTTTTAAATTCAAATAATTTAAAAACATTTAAAAATCTTAAATAAGTAAAAATAAATAAGTATACATACATTCAACACCACAGCCTCTGTCAGTATCTTCGACACCCCCTTTACATGTAAATGTTTCAACAAATCGCGTAATTTAACACCAGCCATATGCCTTATACCTACAGCTTTACAGGTAACACATTCAACTTTCAATAACACATATAGTACTTAACAACATTACAAGAGTTTAAGAACATGTTAGAACATGTTACCTAAAAATATGTATTTCAACCCAGGTTCTTGTAGAAAACCCTACCCCTACCTAAACCTAAAAAAAAAACTTGAAAAAATAAAAAAAAACCCACACAAACAAATCATAATACTTGAATATATACTTGAGCTATTAATAATTTGGGAACACTTTGTTGATTTTCATTACATGAGGAATAACCTTTCAATTAATATACACACCCTGTTACA
Organism: Nematostella vectensis; assembly: GCF_932526225.1. Taxonomy (NCBI): domain Eukaryota; kingdom Metazoa; phylum Cnidaria; class Anthozoa; order Actiniaria; family Edwardsiidae; genus Nematostella; species Nematostella vectensis. The sequence goes on along the minus strand of NC_064034.1, from coordinate 22,150,259 downwards.
CAAGTGAATAATATCAATACGAACCTTTTTGAAAAACCTGCATAAAACACCTTGAGGTCAGGCTTAATAACAAAAATAGGGGTTCTTATGAGTTGGTAAGCACTATATCATGTATAGTGGGGGTATGCTTATTTCCTCACCAAGAATTTCAATTGTTGGTTCTAAGAGCAACTGCTTGTAAATTGTAGGATTAATTCTTTGTTTATAAATACTTGCAATTTATACTTTAATATAAATTTACAAAAACCTTACACAGAAGGGGCATGTTCCAATTCTTCCTACTAACATAATACTTTATCATCATGCTTTCTGTGGCACAGCCCTCTCAAATGAATAGTGACTCATAGACATACTCTCAACAAAAAGTGTCCATATTTTAGATAACATGGTCCTTTGGATCTTCACTCAGCAAGACTCGGGGTGCTATCATCCCACTGAAACTAATACAAGGAAACTTCATGATTTTATTGCAACAGCATTTTACATAATTACAAGAGGCTTATTTTTAATACAGTTTCAAATGCTATATGGGCATAGTTCATTCTACAAACTAACCAACTCTTTTATATGGACATTTCACATGCTTTTCCTGATACAAACTTATATTATTTCCCCACTAAACAGAAGAAATAACTTTTTAAGAGGCTGGATTTTAAGAGGCATATTCACATCTCATTGGCATGTCCTACACTCTTTACATGACACCCCAGTTCTTAGGGCTCACACCTTATTCCATTGACACAGTTACAGTTTCATGGACTGCCTTTTCATTGAATCCTCTATCTTTAATGTTGCAAGTGGGGAATACATATGACAAAACAGCCAGGGACTGGGTCACCCTTCTTTTCTATGATTCATTTCAACAATCTAGAACAAATACATGGTATCACTGAGTAAAAAATACTCTTTTGTGATAAACATTAAAGCAGACATAGAACAAAGAACATTGTGGTATAGGATAAACCTCTGGCATTGTGCATTCTATTAAATGACAATTCTATACAATGACAGACATTGAAAGAAATTCCCCACTTGTACTAAAGCAAGAGAATACTTACAAATTAAATGATGTCCATTCCACTTCCCACTGATTTTCAGCTCCTATAAAACATTTACAATTTTAATAAGATGGTAAGGCCCGTACCCATGTCCTAATTTTCACGTGCCAGGGGGGGCTTTTGTGGTCAAAATCTGACCACCCCAGACAAAAGTTTTTTTTATGAAAAAAAACGTTTGACTTGTATATTGTTAGAATACCCTATACGTGTCCAGAGCTAACAACCATGCATACCAGATTACATACGTGATTACAGTACATGATTAATCATACTCATAGGATAATTATAGCCACACCTATGCATTCCTTAATAGACCTTAACAATTGTGTATATAAAAGATGAAGCTTGTAAAATAGAATTAGTTGTTTTTCCTGGAATATTGAGTAGTTCATCTTGTGTAACTTCTATGGTGACATCGACCAACTTAACAGACATTATAGATTTATGATATACCAGAGTGATCTAGAATGCCTTTTTTATCAATTCCCTTGTGCTTCATAGTTTGTCTACAAATAGCACATCTATTGCAAAAGTGCAAGTGCATTTTCTGCCGTTTCGCCCCTGGGTACAGGCCTGATGGTTCCTTACATTTTGGCACCAAAGGGAGCCTCAGTGAAACAGATAACAACGGATAAAAAAAAGGGAAACATTGGTAACAGTAGAAAAAAACAATCAATAATTATTATATTGCTGCCATGCTAAGCAGCATTGTTAACCATCCATAGAGGTAGAAGGTAGCACTTGCCACTGACAAACTGACAAAAACAGATAACAACAGATGGCCGATGTATAGTGGGTGTGTCACACAACAACAATGCTGCTCAGAAGATGTACCACTGAAATATCATCTGGAATTATTACATAAATATTACATCTAAAAAAATACCTTTAAGTGATCTATGCAGAATTGGATGGCACCCCCTCTATAGTGAGACCAAAATGCTTATATTGCCTGAAAACTTATTTGATTCATTACAAAATTATTTCATGGCAATATTAACAGACAACCCCTGCACAGCAGAAGTTTGGTAAATAATATAAATATAATGACTAGAATTACTATAATAAATATGCAGTAGCATCATGTTTTCAAATTATTATGGAGCTCCCCCAGAAAGTAAATACCAACCTTTAAAGAAGCCTATTCCAAATTACCCATTGAAACTTGCCAAGAAATCGTCATGGTTTCTTTGGAGAAACACCTCACATTAATTTACCCAAGATAGGGCTTTATGTCCTCTTGTCCCAGTGCACACTACAAGGACATGTTGAAATAATGATGATTAAAGATTATATTTTTAAACTCCACAACCATACTTACCCAGGTAATTATTTTCTTAGCCTTTTAAATGTTACAAATAATAAACTTCAGCGGATACAGAAAAATATGAATGTACTCCTAGAGCAATGCTAGTCCAATGCTAGTCATAACAGTCATTACTTCCAATGTATTATTTAAGTATATAAAAGTCGGGAACCTCGCAAGAACAAGCGATTTTAATTGGTTGAGAAAGTCGGTATAAAATGCAATGTACACCTCCTAGGAGGTGGATATTTTTCTGTGTCCTGAGAACAAGCAAAATGGAGGGTGTAACAGGCGATTTGCAAGTGTTTCAGAAAAGAACATTGTTCTAAAGCTCAATTTATATACTAAAACAATTATAACATTTCCATTTCGGCGGATAGTGGCTTTAAAAATATATAGCTCCAGCCTTTAGCACTCGGTAGATATTTCGCCACTATCCACCTCAATAGAAATGTTGTAATTGTTAAGTAGACAAGTAGAAAATAACAAAAGCAGATACGCAATACAAGAATTAAGCGTGAAAAGATGATATATTGCAGACTTACAGTACAGTATCATGTATTCCACACCATGCATACAGCTGCCTATTTTTATATGACTTCTTGAAACCCAAAAAATCTTTGAAAGTCGAACCCTTCGATGACTTATTGCGGTTAAATCGAACGGAATATTTTTGTTAAAGCTGTGTAACAAACTTACCTATCTTCCTTTACATATTTCTTGGATGCTTTCCGGAGGAAATTACTAATAGTTACCGAGGAAATAGCTCCAAAATACCTGTCCTCTTCGCAATGTTGCTGCCACACATGGCAATGTCGGATAACAGGTCCTGCTTAGGGATCCCTGTGTAAATTGGCAAAATGTTTGGAGGGGTCGACGAGAACTCTTGGCCACCGTAGAAAGGTGTGATGAAAACTAGAAGCCTGCTAACAGGCGTTTACCAGGTGTTCTCGCTATGTTTAACCGGTGTTTTCGCTTTTTTTAAACGGAGTTTTTCAAATACGCTCGTGGTGCTCGCGGTACCCCTGACAACCGGAGAAAGGCAAAGGACTGGTAACGAATATTTGGTCAGCGGATACTCCATATACTCTTACTCACTTTCCCGCCATTTTGAACAAGAGTTCGAAAAACCCAAGCGATATTTTCGGACTTACACGTACACCGTGAGCGAGTTTAAAACCCTTTGGATATTTTAAAAGGACTCCAAGGAACTCAGGCTTTGCTTTGGCTTCAAGCTTGGGCCACAGATGATAGAAGACTCCTAAGAAGTCACTATTTAAATGAAGGTACTATTATCCATGAAAAGTTAAGTCAGGATGGACATAAACTTACAAATGATGAAAGAGGTGTCTCTTGCGGACAAATCTCATCTCATTAGGGAAGGTTTTCTTCAGGGTTAGAATTTCAAGTGCTATTAAGTATGGGTAAAACCTGTGTAAATTGGTTGATTTGTTAACGACTTATTTCGTACACTTTAATATGCAATATTTGCACTGTTTTTCAAATAGAATAGCTTTTGCAAACATTATTTTTCATCAATCAATGTCTCTTTTATATTAGCTAAAATACGTGATATTTTTGGGTTGTTTTTAGGTATTGGCACCTAATCTTGTCCAGGACCTATTCTCAACCACATGGAAATAATGTCAAATATTTAGTAAGCAATAAAGAACAAGCAGAAAGTGACACATCGGGTCGAAGAAACAACGTAGGTAAAACATGCTTTCTAAAGCTTTTCACGAATGTTAATTATTTTGCTTAGCTTAGAAAATTTTTATCTTATGCACCGTAAAATAACATACAAAAAATTGTGTTGGATTGCACTACACAAGAACGAAAAAATTCCGTAAAAATTTTCAACATTTACCGATCTTGATGAAAATTGCTCGGTAAATCCGCCATTCAATTGTTGATGTCCCAGGGTTCTTTTTGGCCTTTGATTCAGCCTCGGTTTCATGCTAGCTTTCATCGTGTTGGCCTCTATCACGGCTGTCACAGTACTTACATATTCCTGACCACTCGAATTCCAAACAAATCTGAGTGTTTCAAAGTTTCCCCATGCAGCGTGACACCCATGTGTAATGTCAGATTTGAATTGCTTGGTACTGAGCCAAATGAAGCTTCAATTAGGATTGAATGGCAGTTTTGAAAATTACATTTATCACAGATTATTGTCTGTGGTATTTTAGCTAAAATGAAACAAATTTTCCAAACGAACGAGAATAGGTTCTGAGTGCACAAGAATAGGTTCAGTGTTGGTATTTACTTTGATTTTTCACAGTCAAAAAACAAACTTGCGAGGATAGTCTACACAATTACTATAACATGGAAGAAGCTCAACAACACAAAATATTCATCTTTGACTTGAAATTCTCTCCACAAATACATTTCAAAGTTAAAGTGGACGAGAAGAGGTGCCAATACCTTATAACTAGATGCATGGCTGCGTGAACTCTGGTTGTTGTTTGTTGGCAGGTTTTCTTTTGACATCTGGAACATCTGTTGAATTTCTCAAACTTTTCAATCCCCTTAAATTCTGTAATTGTGGCAGTAACAATTTCGTCTTCATCTTCGTCATCATCTAATGTGTTGGGTGTTATAATCATTTCTTGGTGATCAGGTTTCTCCACACTAAGCGACTTTTAGTATTGCACTTCCCTGATTTCCTTTGTCAGTAATTAGTTAGTCAGGGTGATCATACCCTTCGGGGATGGTCTAGAATTTCCATAGAAGGTACTCTGGGATGTGTATTGTGGAGGTGCGTTACAGTAGGTGGCTGGGGTTAACTAGCCATGGACGGGTTTTACGGTATAAATTTCAAAGTCACTTCTTTGGCCAGGCTATGGATGATTAGGACAGGTGAAGTTTTGAAATTGACCGTTTTATCAGTTGGTACACAAATTGGGACCATGGAAAAGGAATCCCTAGTTGACTCTTTGTGAAGGGTGTTTGACCAGTGTTAAGTTCAACTTTGTTGCTTATGTTGTGTGGCTATCGTTTCGAGATTTCATGGAACATGCACATTTGCAAGTTTCGATTAAGCAAGTCCAAGCTGAAACATACCAATAACTATTTTATTAAATGAAATACATTCATATGACACGTTCAAAATAATAATAATAATAACTAAAGAAATTCAAACGACACAATGCGCTGTATTACAACTGATATAGTTATTTTCTTTCACAGCCAAAAAAAAGGATCTACAAGCACTACAAATGTAAGTACATAGTCTTATATACATGTATGAATGCCACTCATTTAAAAAAATATTTTCTGTGTAGATGGATAACAAATTCCAACACTGTAATTTGCCCGTCGAAAACATGCTGCCTTGTTGTGGCTTGGAATGCCGTTCCCATTTCCGCCAAGAACAGCATGGCTGCCTCACAATAACTAGGCAAGAACATACTGTATTTTATATTTTTCCAGATGCTAGCTTTCTGGCAGTATTGGGCGCCAAGTTAAATCGACTAAGCAGGAAAAAATATGACATAACTGGTACATTACTGGTACATTTTCTCAAAACCAATTCTTTGTGCTATTATAATTTGCTCTAGTTTTTCTAAAACAGCAAGCTTATCAGGGATCTCATGAACCCCAGTTTCAGCAAGTAATTATTGAGTACCAATTTAAAAAAAAAAAAAAAATTATGGCATATTCAACGCTAATGAAAATAGTTAACAATTAGTGCACTAGGTAACCACATATCCATATAACCATATAAGTTGTTAGAATATATCGCTTCGAAAGCCACCTTATGTGCCAACAAAATGTCAACCAAACTAACGCTGGTACAAACATTACTGCTAGTCTAAGTCTAAGCATGTTTTTACCTGTAAATTTCTTGATTCTTCAGATATTCCTGATACAAGACAACAGCGTGACCCAGGACACTGTAGACTTCAATTAAGTAAGTACCATTGTACAAATCTCAGTCATAACATTATGTAATAATTAATATTTAATAATAATTAATAATTAATGGACTTTTTTATACATTGTGAAGTAAAAGTGATATTCATCAACCTACAAGAAATCGCTTCTGTAAAAACATTTCAATGCAATATCACAAGTTTAGGTTTGCACTGCTGAGTTATCCTTTGTCCATGATCTTTTCTCAAGAATCCAGTCAATTGTGTTTTTTTAACTGTTTAAATCTCAAAATTGTCAAATGTTTAACTTACATAAAGCTGTTGTTGTCATATTATTTCAGAAAAGCTCTATGTACATTGAAAGACACAGAAATCAAATAGGAAACATACGTTGAAACTGGTAGGTGAATTATTAATTTAAACCATGTGCTTCACTTAAATCATTATGTCGATTGTAACGTTATTAATTATCTGATTACTTTGCAAGATTACCCAAAAAATATTTCTGAATTCCATTACAAAACTTGTGTTTTCGCATTTTCTGAAAATAATAAAATGAGCAAAGTTCATTAGCGTCGTCAAAACCTTTTAACATATAGAGGTTAATCTAGACATTGCTATATTCAGCTGCTCAATACAGTTTTCATTTTGATCAACTCAATTTCTATTTACCGAATATTCACCGATTTCACAATTGTCTCTTATGTACTTCAAGTCAAAATATAACATTTAGCAGACACTTAAATTGAATAATCCCAGTGTTTATATACTGCTATTACCATATTCCCACTCAGGCATTCTCAGTATTCCACTGCTCCGATTTCCTTTATATTGTTTAGCGATATAATAATAATTTTTCTTAAAAAATCTTATGAAAAGCACAATGTTTACCACATGTCTTCATACACTAGCTATCTTCACCTCATTACCACGAAATGATCAAGTAAGCCATGACAGTAAGGTCAATCCAAATTCCCCAGTTGGTGGTTACATACCAGAATTTCTGGAAAAATATAAAATCTTAAATAGATATCAGATCGGCCGACCATTATCAGTCGACCGACCATTTATTAGTACTAAAAACCCTAATTGACTCTTATAAATCAAGCCACAAACCGCTTTTTGCATGTTTTATCGACTTTAAAAAAGCATGGACAGTGTCTTGAGAGAGTGTTTGCTTTACAAACTAATAATTGGGTGATACAAGAAAGCAGTATACACCTGCTGTGACATGGACAAGATTGCATTATGAATATGAGGTGATTATTCTCGTACACACAGTATCGTCTTGCTGTGTATCTTGAAGCAAAGAAACGGGATGTACATAAACTATTCTCTTATTTGTTAGCTTCAAAAGAAGTTTGTTGCCACTCTTTGTGTGTACATATGCGACTTTTGTAAGACCTCCATCCATGCAGATATGACCTAGCAAGTCATTACTTTGAAGAAGGTGGGAAACCAGTGCTTCGTTAATTCTTGATGCACCTTTCTTGGATACTGTTATAATCATAGCTTAAGGAATGCGTTGAGCGGTGGAAATGATATCTTCATCGGATGACCTCCGGCTTATTATGGTGAGTAGATCAACTGACCTTCGTTCTCTGCTTCTTCTTTTTCCTTGGTCTTTCGGGTTCTTAGTTGTTTCCACATCTCCCGCATGATTTTCTTCTCCAACAGGGGCGTCATCTGTTTCGTTGTTGCCGTGTTTGTCCACGTCACCGTCCATTTTTGTAAATTGGCAAAACGTCCAGTAATTCAACAGGCATATTGTTATAACATTAATTTGACTAGTATCATACTTACTAAATTGATATCTTGATTATAGATTAGGCTTGCTGTACTCTATAAAAATCGAAATTTATGTTAGTAAACAAATTCTCGGTTAATAGACCTATTGAATTTGGAGTACCCTTTAATGTTTGACATTTTGTTATCAGAATTCATTTCTACTTTGCAAAGAGTCCATTATTTCAACATACATAATGTTAAAACCGTGCTATGTAATGAATAGTATTTATACTTACTTAACCGAAGCTCCTTAAAAGTACTGGTGGCTTTCTGTACTCATAAAAAAATTGAAATTTATGTAAGTAAATGCATGCTTGGTTAATGGCCTTTTGAATTTGAAGTACTTTTTTAATGATTGACATTTTGTTATCACTTGGAGTGGTATTTCAATTGTTTGAATTTTCTTAAAGTATAACGATGTGTCTCTCAGTTCGACAAAATGCTTGTTGAATTCATTAAATAATGGTATGCCAAAATGCAACGAAACTTGCTTGCCAAATCGTCCATTTTTTCTATTTTCTCCAACACACTGTCAAGACTGGTATTGGTCAAGATGGTATTTTTTAGCCGAGTTTACAACGGTCACAATACGACCACGAACTCTAACCCTCTACTAGCCAACATAAACGGTTCTTCAGCATTATACGGTTTTATTCTGGCTCTACAGTATGGACAATGATATGGTACTTTAGGCGGTAACCTAACCCAAAATTTTTCTATGCACCGCTCATTGACACGTCGGCCACAGCAAGGCAGCGTGTTATTAGAGGTTAAATTGCAATGGGAGCAGTTATCCATCTACACAGTTTACTACGGTCACAATACGACCACGAACAAAACGTTGCTCAACTTACGAGAAACCTCCAAAAAGTCGTAATCATGAATCATGTTATCATTAATATTATTTTCATTTAAAAATGTTAAGCGTTTTGTGTTGGCGTTGTAGTCGTTGGTTTTCGTCTAAAACAGATTGGTTACGCCACTGTTGGAGCGGAAAATTTCCTACTAAGTGGGTTTCCCGGTTTTGCCAGAAACGTAGCATCTGTAAAACATAATAACATGTCTTACCTAGGGTTTAGGGAGAGCCATGCAGTTCGCATGTAAAACGCGAACTAGTAGCCTCTACTCGACAACATGAACGGTTCATCCGCATTATAGGGTTTTATTCTCGCTCTACAGTATGGACAATGGTACGACAATGGGCAACATAATCAACGAAGTTTAGCCTAACACTGCTCAAACACCCTTCACGAAGAGTCAACTAAGGAGTCGTTCTTCTTGCAATTACACGGGTGATTCTCCATGGTGGCTTTGTCTTACTTAAACTTTTATTTTTGTTCAATTATATAGTACTATCCACAGTCATATATATATATATATCTGAATTGAAAATTGTTATTATTATAATTAAGAAAAATACTAGATAATACAAGATATTCAAAATTCGATAATTTACTAGATATATACAAGATATTCAAAATTCGATAATTTACTAGATATATACAAGATATTCAAAATTCGATAATTTACTAGATATATATAAGATATTCAAAATTTTAAAAATTACAATATTTGTATAAACATTCATTTATATTTATTTCAAATTTGTCATGAATAATGTCATTTCTATTAGGTAGATATCGTAATTTTGACAATCAATGATAGTGATTTTTTTGTTTGGAAATGTTATCGCTTTTTGGTTCTGTTTATTATAATTAAAGAAAAATACTATGGAAATTACTTGATATAATATCCCGGAAGAGGCTTGCATGGCCACTTCTAGAGTATTGTCTAGTGATAAATGACATAATATCGTATATGTCATTTGCAGTCGCCGATGACTGCTTGTCCGTTGTGTCCAAGTTTTTAAGCGTCTGTCTTAAAGGTTGTATTTTGTCAGTAATCCGTTCGATATTTTGTAAGATGTCTGTATTGTTAATTATGTCCATATTTTCGTTGACACATTGGGCGAGCTCAGAAAGCGCCACGCCTGGCCTTAACAGCCATTCACAATTTCGTGTATTCGGCGCTTTGCTGAACTCGCCCAATCTGACCCGGGTTTGCCCTTTGTATGGTCGGAGAAAATAGTGGGGGAAATGGGAAAAGTAGTTTACTCGTTTGTTATCACTTAAAAGGTATCCATGGCAATATTTCTAAAAATTAAAATATGTGGTTACGTAATGTAATACATGTTGAACATGACTTTTCTTTTCCATGAACAACAGAAAAATCCACTTGACGATTCATCTACTAAAAAGCTTTTGCAATTTTTCAGTTCGGACTTTCTTAATTGAAACGTCATTATAACTTGTACATCTCATTTGTTTCAATTTTCTTAAATGATAACGATGTTCCGTGAAACTATAGCCCCGCAACATAAGCAACGAAGTTTAGCTTGACACTGCTCAAACGCCCTACAGGAAGAGTAAACTGGGGAGTCGTTCTCTGTCATCGCAATTCGTGTCAACCGATATAGGTCAATGTCGAAAAACTTCGCATGTCATAATCATTCATAGTCTGGCCAAAGAAGCGACCTTGAAATGTATACCGTAAAACACGTTTCATGGCTAGTCAATCCCAGCCACCAAACACATTTTGACGATACACACACCAGAGTACCTTCTATGAGCCTTCTAGACCATCCCCGAAGGGGTGTGATGACTCTAACCCTCGCAGAGTTCTTTGACAAAGGAAACCAGAGCAGTGCAATACTAAAAATCACTGTGTGTGAATACTGTTCTATCCAAAATTTATTGTATTATTTAATAGGTTTCCCTAAACGTGATTGAATAAGTTAGTACGTGAGAAATATGATATTGACCATTTAATTACAATGAACTTTTTCAATTCAATTCTTTATATAAGATTTTTCATTGAAGAAAGTATTTGTTTTTTTTTAGAGAAAAAAAGTATAATTATTCAGTAAATAAACACTAGAGCATAATATGACTTTTTTAGTGATAAAAATCAGTATCTCGTAAATTCTAACATTGAACAATGTTCTAACAGAAAAATATAAAGGGGAATCACAAGAATTCCTTGATAAACAAACATTTCTGCGTATTTCAAGGGGTTTCTGAAAAACTCTGCTATAACTTTGAAATGTGCTCCTAAGAGCCACATTTTAGCTCCAAGGTGGTGCAGGTCATCCACAACCTGACTGATTTCTCCTTCTTCGGAAACCAGCTCTACAAAATCTACTACATCTTCCTTGGAGAACTCTTACTTGTTACGTGTGTTAAGCTTTTTTCCAAGGATGTTAAGCTTATTCATTTCTTCCCTGGCCACGAATTCTCTTAGCTTCGATGCTCTCGGTGTTGTGGTGTCCTACACAGATTTTAACTCCTCCATATTTACTTCGAACGTTTAATGCAATGCGTTTTGCCAGTACCAGGCTCACCTATGATTGACAGCAGTTTGGTGCAATCATTCAATGAATGATCTTCGTCATCCTTCTATTAAATGATAGGTGGTGTTCTCAGTGGAGGTTGTGGATCGTCGTCGGCGATTTCTTCATCATCATAATTTACTTGGGGTTGTGGCTGTACAGTTGCAAAAACTGTTCCATAATGGCGAGATCGTAAACCAAGAAATGACTTCAGCTTATTCAGCACACTTGTTGCTCGGCATTAAGCGTGAAGTCATTATGAGTTGGCCTATTTACGAAATCCTCATTACGGAGAACTTGTACTTGCCAGAGATGGTACATTTGCCTCGTACTATGTAGAAACGACAAGACATTGTCTACATAATACTCTTTATTGCCCTGTTCTCGAAATAAAGTGGCAATTGCAACATCATCGTTCCATAGTCTGGTTGCAATGCTAGGGCCGCTGCACAATACTTGAACTGTTCCGGAATGCTGTCATGGTTTGGATGTCTAAGTTCACTGACATTCTTGAAAGGTACATTCAAAAATAAGTGTTAAAAAAAGAAGCAAGGATTGAAAACTGACACGTACTTAACCCCTACAAGGGCTGTTTTCCTTTAGTAAGGAGTGGGAACACTTCTGTTAGTATCGTGCGTCCTTAGCCATTGGAGCAAACTATAGTTCTAGATATCCTGGCCCCTGTTCATGTATTTTGTTACAAAAACACTTTTGTCAACGTTACTTCGGAGGAATGTAATGTTTTGTGGGGTTGTTGGTCCAGGCGGGCTTAAAAGACGAGAGAGTGACAACCATCTCTGGTTCGAGTGGTTTTAAATCTGACACATGACGGAAGCCAGTCATGGCAGGAGTAACGTGTCTAGAATACAAGGATTCTGAGGTTTGTTGGTTATGGAATTTTGAGACGTATGAGGTGACGTACCTTAGCACCATAGATTTCTTATCAGAATCTTGGACATCCATTTTGCATTTGAGGAACGGAAGGATTGTGCTTATATAAGCTCGAATGTTTCGAGAAAATGCGTCTTGAGGTGGTACAAGGAAAGCATTTCCTCGCCGTTCTGATTAGTTTCAACTAAGGTTCTCTCATTGCATTATGGGAAGGCATCTTTGTGGCTGGGCTGAAGGTCATTGACTAAGTAAGCAGTCTCCGCATCTAACCACGGAATGTCTCCCCTAGTCTGCTTGCTAAAGACTCTTAAGCCAAACCAAAAGATGCTGGTGGGCGGTACCCCTGCCTTGAAATTCGATCCGATGGAAAAAGTTCTCAACATTGCAACGGTTTCTTATAGATAAGTAAACACGTTGTCCGTCCACCGATTGGTGTTGGATCCACAAAGAGATCCACGAACTGTTTGTTCTAAGATATGGACAATGTTGAGAGTTTCGAGGATAGCAAGTCCCGTAGGTCCTTTGCCAGAAAGATCTCGAGATTGACGTAACCACTGTGCCCATGGGGAAGGTCCACTCGAAAGGGCTTATAGTGATGAACAACGTAGAATATCCGTATTGTTGCAGTGCTTCCACTAAAAAAACGATGGTGCCAACGCCAATATTCTATAGAGAAAGTTTTTGTATCTAAAGAAGTTGCGGCTGAGCGCCTTGACCTAGCAGAAGATGGAATTGCGCCTGACACAGTGTTGAATAGCCACCGGTCATACACAAATTTTAAAAGATAATATTCTGAAGAGTAGTTTTCGTCTAAAACAGATTTTTCTACGCCACTGTTGGAGCGGAAAATTTCCTACTAAGTGGGTTTCCCGGTTTTGCCAGAAACGTAGCATCTGTAAAACATAATAACATGTCTTACCTACGGTTTAGGGGGGAGCCATGCAGTTCGCGTGTAAAACGCGAACTAGTAGCCTCTACTCGACAACATGAACGGTTCATCCGCATTATAGGGTTTTATTCTCGCTCTACAGTATGGAAAATGGTACGGTACTGTAGGCGCGGTAACCTAACCCAAAATTTTTCTATGCACTGCTTGTTGACACGTCGGCCACAGCAAGCCAGCGTGGTGTTAGCGGTTTAATTGCAATGGGAGCAGTTATCCATCTACACAGAAAAAAGAAATGAGTGCCATTCATATATGTATAAAAAGATAAAATGGTGTACTTCCTTTTTGATTACTTTAGTAGGTTGTTGGTTCAAAGTTCCTGTGAAAGCAAAAATAATAACGTGAATAAGCGCACTGTTCTGTTTATAATGGTTTTCTATTCTATGCCATATGGATGTATTTTTGGTCATCTAAAGACAATGTAGCAAATGTATCAAATGTATCTAAAAATGTCTCTTATAAGAAGTGTCCGCTTGATGTTCCTTTAACGAGGATCCATTGGAGGGCAAGTCTGGTGCCAGCAGCCGCGGTAATTCCAGCTCCAATAGCGTATATTAAAGTTGTTGCAGTTAAAAAAAAAGGAACAGAACCAGGAGGAAGACAATGCGGTAACCTAACCCAAAATTTTTGCTCGTTTATCTCATTTGTTTCAATTACATAAATGCAACGATGTGCCGTGAAACCATGGCCCCGCAACATAATCAACGAAGTTTAGCCTAACACTGCTCAAACACCCTTCACGAAGAGTCAACTAAGGAGTCGTTCTTCGTGCAATCACACGGGTGATTCTCCATGGTGGCTTTGTCTTACTTAAACTTTTATTTTTGTTCAATTATATAGTACTATCCACAGTCATATATATATATATATATATATATATATATATATATATATATATATATATATATATATCTGAATTGAAAATTGTTATTATTATAATTAAGAAAAATACTAGATAATACAAGATATTCAAAATTCGATAATTTACTAGATATATACAAGATATTCAAAATTCGATAATTTACTAGATATATACAAGATATTAAAAATTCGATAATTTACTAGATATATACAAGATGTTCAAAATTCGATAATTTACTAGATATATATAAGATATTCAAAATTTTAAAAATTACAATATTTGTATAAACATTCATTTATATTTATTTCAAATTTGTCATGAATAATGTCATTTCTATTAGGTGGATATCGTAATTTTGACAATCAATGATAGTGATTTTTTTGTTTGGAAATGTTATCGCTTTTTGGTTCTGTTTATTATAATTAAAGAAAAATACTATGGAAATTACTTGATATAATATCCCGGAAGAGGCTTGCATGGCCACTTCTAGAGTATTGTCTAGTGATAAATGACATAATATCGTATATGTCATTTGCAGTCGCCGATGACTGCTTGTCCGTTGTGTCCAAGTTTTGAAGCGTCTGTCTTAAAGGTTGTATTTTGTCAGTAATCCGTTCGATATTTTGTAAGATGTCTGTATTGTTAATTATGTCCATATTTTCGTTGACACATTGGGCGAGCTCAGAAAGCGCCACGCCTGGCCTTAACAGCCATTCACAATTTCGTGTATTCAGCGCTTTGCTGAACTCGCCCAATCTGACCCGGGTTTGCCCTTTGTATGGTCGGAGAAAATAGTGGGGGAAATGGGAAAAGTAGTTTACTCGTTTGTTATCACTTAAAAGGTATCCATGGCAATATTTCTAAAAATTAAAATATGTGGTTACGTAATGTAATACATGTTGAACATGACTTTTCTTTTCCATGAACAACAGAAAAATCCACTTGACGATTCATCTAATAAAAAGCTTTTGCAATTTTTCAGTTCGGACTTTCTTAATTGAAACGTCATTATAACTTGTACATCTCATTTGTTTCAAGTTTCTTAAATGATAACGATGTTCCGTGAAACTATAGCCCCGCAACATAAGCAACGAAGTTTAGCTTGACACTGCTCAAACGCCCTACAGGAAGAGTAAACTGGGGAGTCGTTCTCTGTCATCGCAATTCGTGTCAACCGATATAGGTCAATGTCGAAAAACTTCGCATGTCATAATCATTCATAGTCTGGCCAAAGAAGCGACCTTGAAATGTATACCGTAAAACACGTTTCATGGCTAGTCAATCCCAGCCACCAAACACATTTTGACGATACACACACCAGAGTACCTTCTATGAGCCTTCTAGACCATCCCCGAAGGGGTGTGATGACTCTAACCCTCGCAGAGTTCTTTGACAAAGGAAACCAGAGCAGTGCAATACTAAAAATCACTGTGTGTGAATACTGTTCTATCCAAAATTTATTGTATTATTTAATAGGTTTCCCTAAACGTGATTGAATAAGTTAGTACGTGAGAAATATGATATTGACCATTTAATTACAATGAACTTTTTCAATTCAATTCTTTATATAAGATTTTTCATTGGAGAAAGTATTTGTTTTTTTTTAGAGAAAAAAAGTATAATTATTCAGTAAATAAACACTAGAGCATAATATGACTTTTTTAGTGATAAAAATCAGTATCTCGTAAATTCTAACATTGAACAATGTTCTAACAGAAAAATATAAAGGGGAATCACAAGAATTCCTTGATAAACAAACATTTCTGCGTATTTCAAGGGGTTTCTGAAAAACTCTGCTATAACTTTGAAATGTGCTCCTAAGAGCCACATTTTAGCTCCAAGGTGGTGCAGGTCATCCACAACCTGACTGATTTCTCCTTCTTCGGAAACCAGCTCTACAAAATCTACTACATCTTCCTTGGAGAACTCTTACTTGTTACGTGTGTTAAGCTTTTTTCCAAGGATGTTAAGCTTATTCATTTCTTCCCTGGCCACGAATTCTCTTAGCTTCGATGCTCTCGGTGTTGTGGTGTCCTACACAGATTTTAACTCCTCCATATTTACTTCGAACGTTTAATGCAATGCGTTTTGCCAGTACCAGGCTCACCTATGATTGACAGCAGTTTGGTCCAATCATTCAATGAATGATCTTCGTCATCCTTCTATTAAATGACAGGTGGTGTTCTCAGTGGAGGTTGTGGATCGTCGTCGGCGATTTCTTCATCATCATAATTTACTTGGGGTTGTGGCTGTACAGTTGCAAAAACTGTTCCATAATGGCAAGATCGTAAACCAAGAAATGACTTCAGCTTATTCAGCACACTTGTTGCTCGGCATTAAGCGTGAAGTCATTATTTGCCTCGTACTATGTAGAAACGACAAGACATTGTCTACATAATACTCTTTATTGCCCTGTTCTCGAAATAAAGTGGCAATTGCAACATCATCGTTCCATAGTCTGGTTGCAATGCTAGGGCCGCTGCACAATACTTGAACTGTTCCGGAATGCTGTCATGGTTTGGATGTCTAAGTTCACTGACATTCTTGAAAGGTACATTCAAAAATAAGTGTTGAAAAAAGAAGCAAGGATTGAAAACTGACACGTACTTAACCCCTACAAGGGCTGTTTTCCTTTAGTAAGGAGTGGGAACACTTTTGTTAGTATCGTGCGTCCTTAGCCATTGGAGCAAACTATAGTTCTGGATATCCTGGCCCCTGTTAATGTATTTTGTTACAAAAACACTTTTGTCAACGTTACTTCGGAGGAATGTAATGTTTTGTGGGGTTGTTGGTCCAGGCGGGCTTAAAAGACGAGAGAGTGACAACCATCTCTGGTTCGAGTGGTTTTAAATCTGACACATGACGGAAGCCAGTCATGGCAGGAGTAACGTGTCTAGAATACAAGGATTCTGAGGTTTGTTGGTTATGGAATTTTGAGACGTATGAGGTGACGTACCTTAGCACCATAGATTTCTTATCAGAATCTTGGACATCCATTTTGCATTTGGGGAACGGAAGGATTGTGCTTATATAAGCTCGAATGTTTCGAGAAAATGCGTCTTGAGGTGGTACAAGGAAAGCATTTCCTCGCCGTTCTGATTAGTTTCAACTAAGGTTCTCTCATTGCATTATGGGAAGGCATCTTTGTGGAATGTCTCCCCTAGTCTGCTTGCTAAAGACTCTTAAGCCAAACCAAAAGATGCTGGTGGGCGGTACCCCTGCCTTGAAATTCGATCCGATGGAAAAAGTTCTCAACATTGCAACGGTTTCTTATAGATAAGTAAACACGTTGTCCGTCCACCGATTGGTGTTGGATCCACAAAGAGATCCACGAACTGTTTGTTCTAAGATGTGGACAATGTTGAGAGTTTCGAGGATAGCAAGTCCCGTAGGTCCTTTGCCAGAAAGATCTCGAGATTGACGTAACCACTGTGCCCATGGGGAAAGTCCACTCGAAAGGGCTTATAGTGATGAACAACGTAGAATATCCGTATTGTTGCAGTGCTTCCACTAAAAAAACGATGGTGCCAACGCCAATATTCTATAGAGAAAGTTTTTGTATCTAAAGAAGTTGCGGCTGAGCTCCTTGACCTAGCAGAAGATGGAATTGCGCCTGACACAGTGTTGAATAGCCAACGGTCATACACAAATTGTAAAAGATAATATTCTGAAGAGTAGTTTTCGTCTAAAACAGATTTTTCTACGCCACTGTTGGAGCGGAAAATTTTCTACTAAGTGGGTTTCCCGGTTTTGCCAGAAACGTAGCATCTGTAAACATAATAACATGTCTTACCTACGGTTTAGGGGGGAGCCATGCAGTTTGCGTGTAAAACGCGAACTAGTAGCCTCTACTCGACAACATGAACGGTTCATCCGCATTATAGGGTTTTATTCTCGCTCTACAGTATGGAAAATGGTACGGTACTGTAGGCGCGGTAACCTAACCCAAAATTTTTCTATGCACCGCTCGTTGACACGTCGGCCACAGCAAGCCAGCGTGTTGTTAGCGGTTTAATTGCAATGGGAGCAGTTATCCATCTACACAGAAAAAAGAAATGAGTGCCATTCATATATGTATAAATAGATAAAATGGTGTACTTCCTTTTTGATTACTTTAGTAGGTTGTTGGTTGAAATTTCCTGTGAAAGCAAAAATAATAACGTGAATAAGCGCACTGTTCTGTTTATAATGGTTTTCTATTCTATGCCATATGGATGTATTTTTGGTCATCTAAAGACAATGTAGCAAATGTATCAAATGTATCTAAAAATGTCTCTTATAAGAAGTGTCCGCTTGACGTTCCTTTAACGAGGATCCATTGGAGGGCAAGTCTGGTGCCAGCAGCCGCGGTAATTCCAGCTCCAATAGCGTATATTAAAGTTGTTGCAGTTAAAAAAAAAGGAGCAGAGCCAGGAGGAAGACAATGCGGTAACCTAACCCAAAATTTTTCTTTAAAGCTTTTATATCTCATTTGTTTCAATTACATAAATGCAACGATGTGCCGTGAAACCATGGCCCCGCAACATAATCAACGAAGTTTAGCCTAACACTGCTCAAACACCCTTCACGAAGAGTCAACTAAGGAGTCGTTCTTCGTGCAATCACACGGGTGATTCTCCATGGTGGCTTTGTCTTACTTAAACTTTTATTTTTGTTCAATTATATAGTACTATCCACAGTCATATATATATATATATATATCTGAATTGAAAATTGTTATTATTATAATTAAGAAAAATACTAGATAATACAAGATATTCAAAATTCGATAATTTACTAGATATATACAAGATATTCAAAATTCGATAATTTACTAGATATATACAAGATATTAAAAATTCGATAATTTACTAGATATATACAAGATGTTCAAAATTCGATAATTTACTAGATATATATAAGATATTCAAAATTTTAAAAATTACAATATTTGTATAAACATTCATTTATATTTATTTCAAATTTGTCATGAATAATGTCATTTCTTTTAGGTGGATATCGTAATTTTGACAATCAATGATAGTGATTTTTTTGTTTGGAAATGTTATCGCTTTTTGGTTCTGTTTATTATAATTAAAGAAAAATACTATGGAAATTACTTGATATATCCCGAAAGAGGCTTGCATGGCCACTTCTAGAGTATTGTCTAGTGATAAATGACATAATATCGTATATGTCATTTGCAGTCGACGATGACTGCTTGTCCGTTGTGTCCAAGTTTTTAAGCGTCTGTCTTAAAGGTTGTATTTTGTCAGTAATCCGTTCGATATTTTGTAAGATGTCTGTATTGTTAATTATGTCCATATTTTCGTTGACACATTGGGCGAGCTCAGAAAGCGCCACGCCTGGCCTTAACAGCCATTCACAATTTCGTGTATTCAGCGCTTTGCTGAACTCGCCCAATCTGACCCGGGTTTGCCCTTTGTATGGTCGTAGAAAATAGAGCAAATACAGCATTTTAAATTTTAATACAATCCTTTAAAAGAGGCATTCAAGCAAGTATAATAGCAATAACATATACAAACCTATCAAAACCTTTGTGGAAATTTTAAGAATAAAAGGAATTTTCATAAAAACTAAAATGCTATTGTGTTAAAGCTGATAAAATTCAGAGGGTGTAACTTCACCAACAATATTCAATTTTAAATACTTACTATGATGACCGTCTGGTACTGTCTGCATGATTTCCTACAAGCATGCAGTGCACCATCATACTTTCTATTTATGTCATCCTTTAGGCTTTGGAAATACTGTTAAATGCAGCTAAAAGGGAAAAAATCAATTAGCAGGCTTCAATCGCAGAAACATTTTTCTGGTTTCACATCAACGATGGTGGCAAAAAAAAACGCTACGACTCTCGAGCAATAAAAAATGAATATGTTCAAAAGTAACAGACAATTAACTTAATGGAAAACAATCAAAATCAAGAATAGATGAAAGTGACAATAGCATAATGTAAAATGGTATTTTATCACGAATCATGCTTCATTTGCAAACTTTATTAGATCTGAGATCAGCGTTTTAAGTTGACGGCCGCGGTTAACTGCCGGTAGCTGCCTTCTAATGAAACCCCTGATATTGATTGCTTATATTGATTATGTTGACTGACTTTGAAGTGTCATCCTTTTTTCGAACCAAAGCATAAAATACTGGACAACTAAAACTTGTAAACAGACACAATAAAAATGCAACATTTCTTAGGGATTTTCCGCTCAATAACAACCGAGCATAATCTTAAAAAAACATTGATTTGTATAAAATACAATTCAATAAAACAAGTGCTTCATGTGAAGAATATAAGATTTATCCGCTGGCCAGATAAGATAGAACCAAAGGCTCTTTAGCGTACGGCGGAACGCTGATTCGAATCGAATGACAGACACTACTCAAAGAGGAAAAAGGTTGCCCTTAAAGACAAGAAATAATCAAGAAACGAATAAACAAGAACTGGTTCCGATCAGTTAGGCTCACCTGAAAGTATCTGAGGCTCCCTTTCGGCGACAATTTCAGCGAGTTCTGTCTTCACTGTTGAATTCTCAACTCACGCACGCAGTCGCTGATTTCCCGCTTTTAAAGCTCTGTTGGTTATGTGATCAACACTTCTAAACACGCTATGCGAATAGCCCGCCGTGGTAGTCACGTGGAGGGAAAACAATAGATACGCTTGCGCGTCACTTTCTCTCGCATATGACTGACTTCCTCTCCGCCGGTGAAGCTGTTATTATTACTGCTAAAGGCAAAGTAATCCTAAAATAATGCGAATATCAATTTTTCATCGTTTTTTTCTTTCTCTCAAAATACAAATCACTAGGTTAAACAAGAAACCGAATATTCTTAAAGCTATTTATATGCGTTTTATAAAACGTCCCTGATATTAGCCAAAAATATTATGTTTAGAAACTAAATTAACTTCTAAACTACGGAAAATATTTAAGTCCAACGAATATGATGAAATTTAGAACTAATGAAAAACACTTAAATCTCCTAAAGATTATAAGTTTTCGATAAATACTAATTAAATTAATTAATACTACGTTTAAAGGAATTTAAGTTAACAATCAATTTCTACTTAAAGTTGCTACTGGCTATAAAAGCCTCACTTAAATGTGACTTAAATTCTTTATTTCGTCTAGCTTAAATCTCTTGATAACTTTAAGTTATCAATAAAGAGCAAGAAAGTTGTTTAAAGTTACTAATATCTTTAAGACAACTTTAATTTGACCTTTTAAGGTCAAAGTTATTAGTACATTTAAGAATCCTTAAATAAACACTTAAATATTCTTAAAGTTACTACTGACTTGTGGCCTTAAATTTACTACTGTCTATAAGTTGCATTTAAAGGTACATTTCGGATATGTCTTAAATGCACTTAAATTCTCTATTTCGTCCAGTGATACGGTGTGGGGATGTGTGAATTCATGAACGGTCTCCCATAATTTCAGACATTTTTTTCGAACAAGGCAAGAAAACCTTAGGATATTATGTATAAAGTATTGAAGGACTGCTTTACTTGGATAATCCTGGAGAACGATACGCTTTTACTCAAGGAAAATAAATAAAATGCGACACTACGGAACTAAATGCTCGGGGTAAAAATGCACTTCATATTGCCTTTCTTTCAAGCAACCGTGTAGACGCGCGATACAAAACGCCAGCTATATATTTTCAAAATGAATCACCCATTTTGGGTTTTTATTTCATATATCACCAGATTTACAGGCTCTTGATTTAGCTCTCCGGAATTCCATGCCTGCGACATGAACACATTAAGGTGTAAATATATTTTTTTCTAATTCATAATTTTATCGATATTTGTATGTTATCTGATGCAGGAGATAATAAGTAACATGCACATACCAAACACTACTTGGTTCGATTCCTGACGAAGCTGTGCGCGGACCCTGAAAAACATCATTTTCCGGCACGCGCAATGCCCGTTTTTGGGGCAAAAATGACGCAAAAAAAAGCCCGTTCGTCATTCTCGAGAATATATATTTTCATTATTTCAAAGCCAGATTCGTATTAGGGGTTGCACATCGAAGCTGTATGGCAATTTTTAGCCAAATCGGACGACCCCCAAGTTCGACGGGCTTGATTTTTGCTCGAATCTCGCGGACTATTACTCTTAAACACTGACCACTAGTTCCTGTTTCACAGACGGATGAAAATCACTCTAAATTCTGTTCGTCATAGTCTGGTATTCTGGTATTCTGGTGGTCAGAGCATTTCATTTTTTATCCATTTGTCCGTGTTCGATTCTCTTATTATTCGTACCATTTTTCTCCATTTTAAATGCTTTTATTCTGAAATACTGTTTTAAGAACAACTTTGCCACACTTCCTCAAACAATGCAACATAAAAGTTTTTTTCCCCTGCAGCTTAGCTGTCAACCATGACAGCAAGAATTACACTCCATTTCAATGATATTTAAGAGATCCTGCACCATTGTTTTAGATTGTAGCCAAAATTGGTAAAAAAAACGGGAGATGTATATTCCTATACGGCTGAGATCGGGAGCCAAGACTCAAAATCTTGAGTTGACAGCAATGCAGTCGTAACTAGGGGAGACTTCTGTCCCTGAGCCTTCTGAAACCTGTCATTGAGCCGCAGCGGTGTGAGGAAACAGGCGTGTTTTGGAAGCCATTTCAATGCTGTTATGTTATTGATTCCTCATTATGAAGTTTGGATGTTTACGTAAATGAAGATATAATTTATTTTTCTGATCATTACATGGATGGACTGGACTCCAGATACTATTGCCGGTCAAAGATATTAAGGTCAGCGCTCAGGACTGAGGAAAACCATGAAATATGAGCTTTTTACTTCCAGATCGTCTTTGAGTTTGTAGTTTGCTCGCACAGCATTAATTCCTTGCAAAATTCCTTCGAGCTTGACTTGCATTCCGATCGAAATTCACCAATCCCGTAGCAGCTAGCAGAACTTTCGTTATGGACCAATCACAGAGCGAGCTTGAAAACCTTGTGGTGATCGGGAGAAATTTGTGTTTCTTTCTGGCTGAAAAACTGTTATCTCGTCTAGATGAAGAGAGATTTTGCCCTTTTTTCAAGGTTAGAAGTTAAGTGCTCTTGTTTAAGGCGTACATTTGCAGATACTTCAATGCATTATACGAATTTTTGCGCCATCTTGGCTCGGGTTGTAAAATTACTTTTGAATTGCCTATGCGTGTGTTTCCTTTTCAAAAGAATCGCTTGTCTTGCGCTTGTGTTTGGGGGTTAAACTTTTTAGCATGGAATACACATAACATGAGGAGTGCTGTATCACCAAGAGAGCATAAGATAAGAGAGGGACACTTTGGTATTACCCGCGCGCCATGTCGATTCCGAATCTGGCTATTTTTAGTAACCAGATGAAAAGAGATCATGAAAAATAACTCGGAAGAAGAAAACAAGTCTAATTTAAGTAAGCAAGATTAGCCAATATACTCACAGAAAGCTAAATCCCTAAATAACTTGACTGTTTTGTTTGTCTGAGCAGCTTAACCCAAGAAGAAAGAAAATAACGACGAGCGAAAAAATGGCTGTGATACCGCGTTTGATTCAAATCCTCCAAATCACTCCAGCTTGTATAATATACTTGATAGTTATAGAAATGTCTAGAAACAACATCAAAAAAGTACAGTAATAACTCCCTCTTTATTTTCTCACTATTAGAGAAACTCGGATACTTCAGCTTGCTGGCTCTGATCATCACAAAAACGACAAAAATGCATTCCCTCGCTACAAGGATGGTTTTATGAAATGTATTTTTCTTGGATTCCTTCTCAATTAACCGGAATATTCACAAAAATCAATATCATATCTAACTTACAGATTTTGTTTGACCATTAGGAAAATAATGATTGTTGAGAAACCATAAAAAAGCAGCAAGTGGAAGCGGTGCTTGAAGCACGAGGGTTTCCGCTCTTGATTTTGAATGAAGTCTCTAAAAGTCTTTTTTTACACGTTTTTGAAATCTTGCGATTCTCGAAGTACTACATCCCCTTATTAAAGCGCAACTGCCTGTGTCTTTGATGCTAGAAAGAAATTGTAGATGTTATTACTGCAAAAAGGTCTTTTTTTTTTCGGATTCAAGTCACAAAACAACGGCAAACAACAAGATGTAAATGCCAAAGCGCAGGGGTAGGGTGAGTAAAAATGCTCACGCGCAGCGGTGGGGTGGTAGTTACAAAAAATAGCAGATTCGGAATCGACATGGCGCGCGGGTAATACCAAAGTGTCCCTCTCTTATCTTATGCTCTCTTGGTATCACCCATAAATGTAATACCACCCATAAATGTTATAACAACCATAAATGTAATAACAGTCACCCATAAATGTTGTAACAACCATGAAATGTAATAACAGTCAACCATAAATGTTATGACAACCATAAATGTAATAACACATCGCCGATAAATGTAATAAACAGTCAACCATAAATGTAATATATAGATTTAGGCACTGCCTAAAAGCGGAGCCTGCGTGGATGCACTTTTTTTAGCAATACTTGTAGCAAATTTAAGGGGGATGCAAACTAGCTTTGGAGTAGTCTTTATATTTTATATCCATTTCCAAGTAAATCCTGGTGTCTTGGGTACATTACTAATTTCTGCCATGACCCCCACCCCCTGGGGTTTGACTCTCCAAAAAAGTAGATGGGGTGTAGATAATCATTCTATCTTTTAGGGTATAAACTTCACCCAACTACTATCCCTCAGGGGGTGTTAATGGTTATTCTGATACTGCTATCCTTTAGGGGTATCAAATTAATGAATTTTTGTATTCAATAACAACTGATATATTTACCTCCCTCCACTCCCCCAGGAAGACTACCCATGATTATGATGGATGAATGAATTGAATTGAGCACGAGAATGACAATAAAATAATAAATGTTCAAACATGTATTAATAAAGAGACAACAGCGTGTCTACCACGCAACCAAATAAATTTCCATATTTAGAGGAGGCACCAAAAGCACTCCCCTAAATATGGAAATCAATATATGTGGAAGACAAACTGCTTGGCCCCACCACTGCCGCCGCCTACAGCTGCATCAACTCTTTTTATCTTGTTGTTGTTCTTCTCTATAAAAAAGGATGAAAGAAGTATCAAATTATATATTTTCCAAACGTTAGGCTTCACCTAAAATACACCAATAAACACCATCTAGAATCTATGTATATCATACCGGCATAGGTTCATGGGTAACTTTGGGTCATGTAAATATGCGATTTCTTTATTTTATGCTGTAATTGACAGACGACAACCTTGCGAAACATCTTTGAGAACTGAGGGGAAAAATGCATAAATGTGTCAGATAAATAAGACCTGACTGGAATCATTTAGCCATATTTCTTTCATAGTATAAAAGTGAATTGGGTTCATTTACACCAAAATATTGATATACAGCTTACTTTTTAAATAATTTATCAGTGTTTTTTACACTTACCTCATTAACTGGGAAAAAAGGAATTAAAAAAGCTCTTATATTGTATGCAGAGTAAAAAAGGATTTCAGAAATACAAACCTTACTTTGTGTTAGAATATCTTTCTCCATGTTTATAATCAGCAATGAGTTAAATGTAAAACAGTTTAGAATCTAACCTTCAATGTGTCTACAATTAGTGTATGTAGTATCTATACATTCATCTGGTATCTGCAAATTATAGTCTGCTATGGAAGAGTCTGCTAATAGGAATTTATGCTTGTACTCCTGGATTTCAAAATAGTACACCTGTCATGTACAGTATCTTTCATTGAAAATTGTTGTGCAAAATTGATATTTTAACTATAAAAGGGGTAACATCAAAACTTTGAAACTTTTAGAAATACGACAGATCACCACCTACAATATGTATGTATACGAGATTTAACTAAAACACAACTATGATATTTATGAAACCTCTGAGGTAACAAAAACACAACTATCATAATTAATCATTATTTTATGCAACCAAAACTATAATAATTATGCATTATATTTTGGGTGCCAAAACTAAACTCAACAATGATATTTATGCAAAATTTGAGGTGACAAGAAATAAGACAACTATGATATTTTGAAATATTTGAGTTGACAAAAACAAACACGTCTATAATATTTCTCTTTCGGATAGGCCTTTTGATTACTGTACACGAAGTTTTCACACAATTACAATGCAGAACAAGAATTTAACTAAACAGAATTGGGCTTAACAGTTTCAGCTTATTATGCATTTAACACAACCAAGCTAAGTATGCCACATCTGGCATACTTAGCTTGATAAATAAACTAAATGACAAATAAACTAATTCTGCATTACTGATTCTAATTTGCTTTATTTGAGGTATTTGCTCTTACTCAATAGAAAATGATAGCCTTAGTCTAAGAAGAAGAAAGAAAACAAATAAGAATATCGAATATAGACATTATTTTACTCAAAGAAAACTCACCAACAAAAGCGGTAGTAGTGGAGGGCTGCCTCTGTTGTTTCATCTTGAGTCTAGATGCCCTCTGTCGCTCTCTGCTCGTCATCTAGTTCGTAATCCGAGTCCTTTTGCTTTTTCCGGACTTATTGCTCACCACTTAACCTGTACTCGGAGCTCGTCTGTCTTTTTCGCACTCTTTGCTCCTCACGCTGTCTTTGCCGAGCTCTTTGTTCTTCTTTCAACACTCGTGGCCTGCGTGACCTCTCCTCCTCATTATTTTGCTCCTCCCCTCTTCTTGGTTGTTCTTCAACTAAAATAGATCGAAACGAGATGACATGATCTGAAAATTAGCCCAATGGTATAAAATATACCTAAAAAGCGCGCGCAAGACTACCGCCATCTTGTTTTTGGGCGCGAGTTTTAGCAAAACAATTGTACACACATTATTTTCTGTACAATAGAAGTATTTTATTCTTAAAAATAAAACGTTAGTATGTTTTATTTTAGCATTTTTCATAATGTCTGATAATAAATCCGTGAAAAACCTTTCTAACATATACTTAACTTAAAAACCGTAAGTTTTTTAACATATACCTACTGGATGTAAACATAAAACCATAATAGTTGTGCACGTACCTCTTTTATCACCACGTGAAGGTCGTCCATGGTCACAGTGGCAATAATAAACTTCTCAATATTCAATTTCTTGTTTCGCTTTGCGGGTTTGCGTTGTTCATAAAAGAACTTTGAAGCATAAGTGGGGAAGTTTGGGGGCGGTGGTAAAAAATGTGTAAAAACACGTAAGCGTTATTTCCAGTTAGACTGGTTATATACCGGTTATGTCCAGTTTGGTGATTGAGTAAACATCATCATGGCGTCATCTTGATTGACGTGTCACTTGACGATGACTTTCTAGTTGGGGCCGAGTGGGGCCTGGGAGTTGCATGATTTCCTGGATTGTGACACACAGGGTACCCGAACGATGACCACAACAACCAAGTCGCATAGTTATACCATATTTCTATACCTATGGAGCTCCGCGCTGGCTCCGCTAAGAACACGTCGCCCATAAATGTTATAAGCCACGTTAATCATAAATGTAATAACAAGTCGCCCATAAATGTTATAACCTATAATTGGTTGTCTAATGTTGTTTCTACGAGTCAAAATTATAGGTTATAACATTTATGGGCGACTTGTTATTACATTTGGTGTCAGGGGGGTGCAACGATATGTCAACTGAGCATGACGTCATCGATGACGTCACTAAAAACGGCAAGACTCGTATCTCATCATAGAAACATCGTAAGGCAGTCTTACTTGGCAGATGTCATGTAGGTGTCAAGGGGATGCAACGGTATGTCAACTGAGCATGACGTCATCGATGACGTCACTAAAAACGGCAATACTCATATATCATCATGGAAACATCATAAGGTGGTCTAACTTGGCAGATGTCATGTAGGTGTCAAGGGGGTGCAAGGCTATGTCAACTGAGCATGACGTCATAGATGACGTCATTGAAAAAATCTTCTTATATCTTCTTTTATCTTATAAAGCCAGAAGTATCAACCAATTAGTTGAATGTGTACAAAAATGTGTACAAAAAGACACAGATTTAAATTAGATTGAGTAATTTACCAGAAGCAAGATATTATAATAATAACAACAACGACGACGACGACGACGACGACGGCGACGACGATGATAATATAATATCCTGTTTTTTTCAGGATAGGTACAAGGTACAGTTAACAAAATTTTGACTCATGTTTCTTGATGTCTCCTATCTGCCAGAGGCACTGGCTAGTCCAGTGCTATAGTAGTCATTAATTATTGATCTTAGTGTTCCTATAGTTGGGTTTCAAGTCTGTCAGTATTATGTTGACGAAGAGGAATGTAGATCTGCATACACATTTGTAGTCAATTGCAATAATTTATTGCTGTTTGTCAAAAGTATTTTTTGATATTTCTTGTTCATCACAGTTAATTTTAATCCATTTATTGTAGGAAAATAGTCTTGATCTGCAATTTGAATAGTTTGATGGATGCCTACTGCTAAAATGGAGTATTTAACAAATGCATGGTCTTTTCTGTGTAGCATAAATGGATGTAAATTATTTCTTATTTCAGTATCATTGTCACAAGACAGGAGTTGTGTTTCTGTAAGGGCTATAATATCACTATTCAGATTTTTTGGTCATATTTGATATCAATACTGTGTTTTCTGAGAGATCTCACATTCAATAAGGAAATGGTAATATTATTAACATCTGTAGACATGGTGTTTGTTGATGATAATGATATTTGTGATATCTATCATATTCAGTGTGAACTTTAGGGTTAGCTTTAATATGTTTTCCTTCTATTTTACCAAGAATGTGAAGACCTTGTAATGATGTGCAACGGCTCAAAGCAACGTAGATCTGTCCATGGTTAAATGATCTTTGTTTTATTCAAGTCAAAGCTGACAACAACATTTTGCAAAGTTAAGCCTTGTACTTTGTGTAAGGAACATGCCCATGCAAGTGTGACAGGAAATTGTATTCTTTGTATTTCTGGAGAGGAGGCTTTTCCTGGTCTGACTTTGATCGCTGTTAGGACTGGCTGAATAGGCACTACTTGGTTTTCTCTAACAAAAGGATTCAAGCATTTGTTTATAGCATTCTTTCCAGCTTCATTATCATCAAATTTGATATAGATCATAGTTTGTTGGTATTATTATTAACATCAACCTTTATAACAGTTCCCGTTTGACCATTAATCAGTCTATCAGCAATATCAATATTTGTTTTTAGCATGACTCTTGCTGTTTCTTTAATAATAATTTGTGAATCAATACCACCTGTTTCTGATCTACTCCTTGATAACACTTTGTTAATCACTTCTTGATTGACATTTTGTGGACATCATTTTTGTAATCAAAAACTGGTTGTCTACGTATTGGTGGTAGTTGATATAGATCACCAACAGCTATGATACTTATTCCAGCAAATACCTTTGCATTTGATATGCCAAAATTGCCTTTTAATCTTTGATGGATGGCAATAAGGTGGTATTTGAAACCATTGATATCTCATCTATAATTATTAGTTTCAGTTCTGATAGAGACAGTCTTAATTGTGTTCTTTTTTGATCTGACATTGCTGGTACTGTGTCTCCTAGTTTTCTTAGAATTGACTGTATTTATTGCTGTATTTATTGTTGTACCATTTATACTTATAGCAGAGACCACTGTGGGAGCAGTTAAGAGAGTTAAAACTATTTATCATACAGCAATAAAAACATTCAGGCATGGTTTAACTAATCCTGAATTACCCACTGTTCTCTTAAAGGACTTTTACCTGCACCAGCTCCTCCAGTTATAAACAGATAGATTGGGTCAACTTCATGTGGTTTTAAGCTATTTGCATTTTTCATTGTATTTCTACACCACGGTCATTTATTGGATCAAATGAATGAGCAATGTTACTCTGATTATTCCGTAATGCTTCAAGAGCCTCTGCAACAGCATCTGCATCTGGTTCAAACAATGACCTATTGCGCTCTACAATGTCTTGTACATTAGGCTCATGAAACTTGGATGCATAAGTGTGATCATACGCTATCAAACTTGTTTCATCTCTCCATGGATAGTATAGCTATAACAAATGGTGAAAGTATTTTTCTGGTTCCTTTGTTTTATTTGGAGTATGATACCTAGCTTTAACTATAGCTTAACCTTCCTACATTTCATTGTTTCTGTTGTATCTATCAATTTTATTTTTGCTTGAAGTTCAGTGTTATTGCTATCTGCATGCTGCATGTCAATAATTTCATCAGTGAGCACTTCTGGTTGAGCATCAATAGTCTCATGGTTATCCTTTCTGTAGTCCTTGTAATAGTAAGCTGCAAATTCAGCAAGGCAAAGGTTATCAACTACAGGGATAGTTGTTGGTCTTTTAGGGTAACGCTCAATCAGGTTAGACTTAAATATGTCAGTACTATCATCTTCAAGATCTTTTAGTTGTTGTTTTGATTTTGCCACCCATATTCTCTTATCTGGTAAATCTCTACTAACAAACACTGTTCCAGGAAATATTTTTCTCAACCAAAGTTCAGGCATACACCTGTATACGCATTCCTGTGAACTAACTTCTCTAGTGGAAAGAAAAGCAGCACCAATCTTTTTCAAGCAATCTGTGACATTCATGTTTGATGCTTTAGCTTCTTTTGCTGCATTCATTATTGCTTGTGAGCATTCTGTTTCATCTTTTGTGAAGTATGAGCAGACATATGTAATGCACTTATAGTGGTTAAAAAACAGGTTGCAAGTCTACATTTGCAGAAAATCCTTTTATACCAGCTATGAAGTAATTGTTAATAAATCAGCTATCAAGTGGTCTTATAAGGTGTAGTTTATAGTCAGAGTCTGGTGATGTTGATAGTGCTGAGTAATATTGTTCTTCAGTTATGCCTAGTGAATTAAAAATGCTAGATTCAATTAAATTGGGGTCATAACTATCTGGTTTACTGGGATGTAATACCTTATTTATTTTCTCTTACAGCTGTAAGTATTTCCTTCTGTTTGTTAAGAGCTTGTAACTTAAGTTCCTCATCAAGATCAGCTGGCAGTGGTTCTGCTACAATTGTTCTGTTTGTGAAGAACTGACCAAAATTAAATCTACATTGAATGTTTTTGTATTTTCTACAGGTTTTTGAATGACTGTGCTTTTGGTAAAAATTAAAAAAGTCATGTAACTCTTGCTCTGTTTCTTTATTGGGTAGGAAAGCCTGTACATGTTTATCTACAAACTTAATGTAAGCTTGTTTAGTATCTTGTGCCAGCTTGGGACAATCTGAAGTCCATATTAATGCATTTAAGTGAGTTGAACCTCTCATTTGAAACTCAATTCGAAGAGCATAGTACACTACTTTGCCAATAGTATTTGCATTGCTTAGTAAAATTTCAGTTAAGAATGTTTCAACTCTGTACTGGAAATGTTTTGCAACAACAACAGGGTTAAGATTTAACATTGAACATTTCTCATTATAAGACATTGCTTCAACTTGTTCATGTGTCATGTCCATTCCTCTTGTTCTGGCAATTATTTGAAATAATTCAGGCCATCTTAGGTCAGCATAAACCAAGTAGGAATACCAAGCTGCTTCACCATTGCTACTACTTCATACATAAATTTCTGCCAGTATGGTGGTGTACCTGGGATCTGTCTTAAAAACAGGTATGCTTGATCCTGACAAATAAGGTTCTCTAAATTTTGTGCATTTGATCGTAATTGAGCAGCAGTAACAGATTGACCATGTACTTTCCTCATGGCAATTTTGATACTATCTGATACTTTCTTTTGTTCAATAATAAACTGTGCAAAGAACAGGTATTCTGAATTAGTTGCAAATCTACCACTATGATGTAAAAGTCTGGCATTGAAATATTTTGTTGGTGTTAGTTTTATGGTTCTTTCTGTTTGATATCCAAATTTGCCTTGCTAGTTCTTCACATTGTTTATCCATCATAAATGATACAGGGTGTCTATTCTCACCTGGAGCTATATTGTATATTTCATTCCCAGTTGAAATGTCGTCATTTTCTATAGTGACAGGATAATCAGGTATGATTGACTGTATGCATGTTTCATTTGTTGCAGCTATATGCTTATCATTGGATCATCTTTCTCTTCCTCCTTTCCATTAGCTTTTTGCAATTGGTCTGCACTGTTATTATTTATGTTGTTAGTATCAATTGGACTGTTGGGGTTAATACTCTGAGGTAGTACTTCTGAATGAGATTGATCACCAAGTGATGTCAGAGTAGAGGCTATATTTCCAATGTCTATTGTTATTGTATGATATAATGGATTGTTTGCTCTAAGCCAGTTAAGAGTATTGAGTAAAAGTTGAGGACGTACAGCTTGAAAATATAAATGACCTCTAAAATCTAATTTACTTTTTAGTTTAAGCATAATTATACCAGATCTCTCAGGAGGGCGTGGTAATATGTGAGATGTCTGTTCACACTTAACAGGTCATTACAAATGGCACCTTTAATTTTTCTCTGCTGTCCTTTTGGCATTACTACTATTTTCTCAAAAACAATTCTTTTTGCTTTCAGAATTTCTCTAAAACAGCAAGCTCATCAGGGATTTCGTGAACCTCCATTTTATTGCATACAGCTTGACATGGTATTTCATTCTTGATTACCTTGGAATGACATGTTTTACAGATGTATTCCTTACCATTGAATGATTGCTGTACATGCAGCAGCAGTAATAGTAATAGTAATAGTAGTAATAGTAATAGTAGTAGTAGTGGTAGTAGTAGTAGTAGTAGTAGTAATAGTAGTAATAATAATAGTAATAATAGTAATAATAATAATAATAAAAGTAATAGTTTATTACAAAAGTCTGAATTACAGTGAAGGGTCATGTACGCCACTACTTTACACAATGTTACTGAAATCGCACACTAACAAAATTATTAAACCTGTCTGTATTTTCTTGAAACCTATCGGTACGCATGTAGCTAGACCGGAGTGAGTATCTATGGTTGACTTCTGTAGCTTTAGGAATGATATAGTTTAGAGGAGGTGATATCTTTGCTTTGGTGACAAAACTCTCACAGAGGCTATCACGGCGAGCAGATAAGGACATGTGCCCTGCATTGGTAAGAGCCGTGCAATAATCAGTCTGCGGGAAAATAACGCGCATCGCTCTCCTTTGCACCGCTTCCAGCAAATCTGATACGAAAACTGGTAGACCTGCCCACACTGGTGCTGCATATTCTAGTACCGATCTTATCAACGCATAGTATATGCGGACTAAGTCATTAGACTGGACACCGGGTATTTTTAGTGATCTTAAGGCATATAACCGCTTGCTGGCCTTCTTAATAACGTACTCTACATGCACGTTCCGCATGAGGTCCCTACTCAAGTGGACTCCAAGGATCATGTAACTATCCACTCTCTTAATAGGTAAACCAGAAATATACAACTCCCCAGGGAGGGAAGGTTGGTATTGAAGGAAGCTAACACTCAGTTCTCTGCATTTCTTCGGGTTAAGTCGCATGCCACGACTGGAGGCAAAGTTACTAATGTCATTTACGACTACTTGTAGGTAGCTAGGACTACAACGCGGGATTACCTCAAATACGGTTGTGTCATCTACATATTTTATACGTGCTGGCCATTGTGTCACTAGCTTGTTTACTAATATCGCGAACAACAGAGGTGCTAGCTGTGACCTATCCGTAAAGAAAGAAAAAAACCATCTAGTTATAACAGGATGGACATCTAGTGGTGATCTACCAAATCATTATCGTCATACTTTGATAAATTAGCATGCTCATAAATGCTGTCTACTGTAGCAGATCTCCAATAATGGCATTGCATTATAAGTGAAAAAGAAATGCAATAAACTGCAATTACTAAGCACCATCTTTTATTGATAATATCTATAGGAGCATTGCTCTCAGTTGTTGTACATTCTTTATAATTAGCAGTAGTTCTACATACTTGATCATTGTTATTATCTGAATTAATCTCCCCCGACTTGTCAATATGTACACCTCTGAGTTCAAATTGAACAGTACTCTTTTTATGTAGAGCTTAAAAGTATTGCTTCAAATCATTTATTGTTTCTACTTCAAGCAACACACATGTACCTTCAATATCAATTAAGCCTTGCAAATTTTTAGCATGGGAATCAAAGATTTTAATAACATTATCGACAGTGTAATAAATACCGACTGTCTCAGATTCTATTGTCAACAGAAAAGAATTGTAACTCTGATCTATTAAAGATTGGATTGCATTATCAATGGACATTGAGAACGTAAATCCTTGAATATCGAATTACCATTTAGAGACCCTGTATAACTTTCACTGTAATTAAGCTCATAATTAATGTCCTGTGCCGTAAGTATGGTAGGCAATTCTGTTAACAATAAAAATGACTGGTCCCATAACCTTGACAATAAAGAGTACAATTCATTTCCAGTATTCATTTTTTGAATCAGGTCTGTTGAACGAGTTATTGGCTTTGTGCTGGTCAACAAAGTGTTGCAATGACTTTATGTGCTCTTATTTACATTGTTGACCAGCGTTTTGACCAAATACAGACACAGTGCCTTGACTGTAAGGTGCATTGATTGTTTTACTGGGATTAATGGGATTGGTAGGGCCAGGTTTTTTTTTCTATATCCATACACATGCAGTAATTGCAATAATTAATCTTGTGGTTAAGACCTTTATACACAGATTTAGTGGATCCATTATGAAAGGTTTTTGGCAACTCAATTCCAACATTACATATATTTTTTTCTACTTTCCACCCTGTTCTTTATTTTACTCCTGTGTGTGTACTTCCATCTACAAAGGCACTTTGTAGATGGAAGTACACACACAGGAGTAAAATATTTTTTACCAAGATTATATGCATGAATATTATGTATCCTTGATGACTTCGGTACATTTTTTTAATGTTTTTCCTTCTTAAAGAAAGCATGGGTAAGCGGTTTCACAGGTAGTCTGCTTGGTTCACGGACTCGTTTAACACCACGGAAATATGTGTTTCGATGTTTATTGTAGTACATCCTGACAAACTTGGCACGTCGAGATCTACAGCTCTTTATTGGTATCAATAATGTATTTTTCTCACTTACTTTTGAAATACGTCTGAGAAACACTCATCTGCATCAAAGCTTAGGTCTGAATAAAAAAACAAGGCATATATGAAACAGTTTAAAAATAAGAATGAAAAACAGAAAACTTAATAGCTTGATAGACAAATTGACATAAAAGAGAATAAAATATAAACTATAGTTCTTGTAACAATCAACTTGACTGTTTATAACAATATGCACTTTATTCTTAACAATTTTTTGTGAGTTATTAACATCACAATCAAGTTTCGGTTTGTTGCATAGATTGAAATAATCAATACAATAATAATAGCAAATAAAAAAGTCATTTTTCCATTACTGTGAAGCATTGGCAGATCGAGCACACTTTTGCTCTCTTCGTTACTCGAACAGCCGCCGCTGGGACAGCTCCCTCACGAATGGGAAGGGGTGGCGACCATTTTAACCTTGTTGGTCTCTTCGTTATTTGCTGCTACTCGAACAGCCGCTGCTGGGACAGCTCCCTCACGAATGGAAGGGGTGGCGACCAGATTAATGCTGGTCTCTTCGTTTCTTGCTGCTAGGACAGCTCCCTCACGAATGGAAGGGGTAGCGACCAGATTAATGCTGGTCTGTTCGTTTTTAGCTCCTAGGAGAACTCCCTTACGAATGGAAGGGGTATTCTTGAGCTTTATGTAACCTTCGGCGATAAACATGGGCAGTACAAACGCTAGAAACAACCAGAGAATAGTCCAACTCCAATGACGCAACAACTCTTGGGCGAATTTCTCCTGCGTAGTCGGTTTATCGGCGCGCGATACCGCTGGACTAAACACAAATATCATCCTGTCAGATATTGCTAAAGAAGACCTTTCTTGTTTTGATATTCTGTGTATTTAGTCTTTTCGAAGATACAGCAACTTTTTCAACATTATCGTGATAATTAATATCGTCACAAGATAATTTTCTCATCGAAAATAAAAACCCCAAATGCAAACCCTATAACCTATATATTTTTTTGCTTGAGGTTATATTGTCTGCATCTTGCATACTATCTAATGTGTTCATTTATTTTATTCAAATAGTTGTGGAAAATTAGTAAGGTTATAAATGCCTCTCTCCAAAATGCAAACCCTCATTCAAACAAAACTAGTGTCAATTTATGAGCTTGAATCTCAAGTTGTTACTGTATTATTTTAGAGTTCGAATTTCTTTCGTAAGGCATTTTTTAAACAATTTTAAAATGGTTAACTGTTGGTGTTAATCGTTGAGCAACATAAGCAAGAACAGAAGACGTAGTCTGTAGCCGTTGGTTTTAGCGAATGCTCCACAGAAAAAGCATTGCATACACTTTGCTTGAACTCTTCAAGCATAACTGTGTGCCAAAGTGTCAGATATTTAGCAAAACTGTTGTAAAACAGATGAATTTATTGAATTGACCTTCTCCCCGAGACAAGCTTGCGCGGCTAAATTTGTAGTGAAAATCTCTCACGTAATAAATTCTTCATAGGCGGTATTTCTTATATAAAAAAAAAGAGATGAGATTGTTTACAATGAAAAATAGTCGTCTCTGAAGCTTCTGTCCATTTTTACGCGCGATCCTGCGTATGTGTTTGATTTTGACATTCGCATAGTTGTATCGTCGTTGCGTTATCAACAATAGTGTTTCCTGTTCCAGGACCTGTCAATCACTTGCCCAGACAATCCACAACAAAAGTAAGTGGGACACTTCCCATACGAACAACCGCCAACCCTCTCCCCCCGATTAATATTGGTTAGGGGCGATTTTTCAGCTCAAAACACAAGAAGTAACAAGGTGATCATTTGCCTTCCAACATCGAGGAAGGGGAAGGGAAAGTGTCCCATTAGTTTTGTAACAGATTGAGGGTCTCCAGATGGAGTGCTTGCTTGTTAATGGTGCTCTCCTGCTACAGTGGAAGTGAAATGTCCTTATGCTGTAAGGAAAGATTACATACATCAAAATAACATTTACACCAAGTTTGACTTTTTGGAAGAGCTTTGTGGCAAACCTAGGCTTAAAAAGACTCGTAAATATTATACACAAGTACAAGCTCAAATGTGGGTTACTGGTGTTAGCCATTGTTAGTTTATTGTCTGGACTGATGGCTAAAGCCTTTGCATGAGAAGAACCATTTCAATGAACAATTTTGCTCTACTGTTGTCAACAGAATCACTTTGTTTTACAAGACCTATGTTTTACCCTGTGTGCTAGGCTATTCCCCATTTCGGAATTTAAGTGGGGGATTGGGCCGAGTTTGTTTAATTTTTCGTTTGGGAGATGGCGGCCACTTTTAGTTTAGTTTCCTTTTAATTTCCCTTTTTTTCTTAGATGTTCTTTGCTTTACCAGCATGAGAGTAACTTGTTGTGTCCCTGGATGTTTTAATAACTGGAGAATAGAGTTGACAGGCCTAAAATTCTACACTTTACCAAATAATCTCTCGATACTCAATGAGTACAACAAAGCTTTTGAGGACGGTGAAAATGGCACTTTCACACCTACATAAAACTCCAGGATGTGTGGAGATCACTTCCCAGGAGGCGACCAGTGTGTAAGACACAGGTCCCCACTCTATTTCCTTGGACGCCTATGAGAAAAGCGAAAGAAACATTAACCAAAACAACAACTTAAAAAAAAGCGCCGACTTGATTTCGACAGCACTTCTTCGCTGGCTTCGTCTTCTTACTGCACTTCAACTACCTCTTCCCAAACAAATGTCTCCTATTCTTCCAATACTTCTACACAAACAGATGACTTACATGGATTTCTTTTATTTAGATTTATTGAATTTTAAACATTCAATTCAATAGTGAGAAATTGAAATTAATTAATCTGTCATTTTCATTGGCTTGAAGTTTTGTATTAACAATAAAAGAGAGAATATTTTGAATATTCTTTTATTTAGATTTATTAAATTGAAAAAATTCAATTTAATAGTAAGAAATTGAAAAAAGGGGTTGAATTAATCTGTCATTTCCTATATCTTTTTGTATTTACAATAATAGAATATTATAATAATAATAATAATAATAATAATATTCTTTTATTTAAATTTATAGAATTTTAAAACTTCTTAATTAAGATTCCAGATATAGAGAAAATCGAGAATATATATTACAAAGCCCTGTTTCATTGGTGAATCTCTCAATTATGATAGGTTCTGCCTCAATTCCCTTTTTCATCAACTGAGTTTAAACATTTCCTTTCTAAACAAGTACTTCAGAGACTGCTTTTGAGGGGCTAGTGCTTTCTTTTTGTATACATCTCTTTTCTTTTGAAGCAGTTATCCTAGTTTTTCTTATCTCATACCACAATTTTGATTTATGTTGCAGCCTTGTTTTCTTCTCAAGTGCATCAGATTTTTTGCCAGAATCAAACAGGCGGGTTTAAGCTCGGTCTGCTTTGGCTGCAATTTCAGTTAGAGACATAGGATGTTTTTTTTTTCTGGTGAAGTTACTCTCCACATGAAGTCTGGGTCAAGAGGTTTCTGTGTAGGTTCTTGTGTAGGTTTAACTGCTAAATCATGAGAAAGGATGAAACTGAGACTTTTCTTTTGCCCTTTTGGTTTTCAATTTCTTTACCTTATAGTAGAATGCCTTTTGATCCTATCATGTGGGGCACAAACATCTTGTATTTGCCTTTTTTGTGTTTTGTTTGTTTACCATATTCATGTTTTTGGAAATCAATAGACTGAATGGGCTGAGGATCAATTTTTCACTTTCTAGCATGTACATTCCATGTGCAGGGTTTAGAAGTGCAAGGTACTTGTGAATCATTAGAAGGTGTAGGGGAGAAAGATGTAAAAAAAGTAGGGAAGTCTTGTCCTCAAAGAAGGTTGCAGCCAGATGGTTGCATCTACCATCAACTCCTGCTGGACATCCACACGATGCCTTCTTGATATCACCATTTTTATTGAGAATAATATTAACTGTATAAACTTTGTCTTTGACCATGGAGGGGAAGACTTTACTTTAAACATAATGTAAGCCTTGTTTCTTTTTAGAGACAATTTGGAGAACATGTCCAGATTTGTAAAAGTTATACCCCTTTACAATGGGTTTCTCTGTTGAAAGTTGTTTTTTCAACTCCACATCATCAATCAAATATTTCCAGATGCTGTTGTATTTGACTATTGGTAGCTGCAATGTTGAGAAGCCCTCGGATGGAAATTTCTCTTTCACTTCTGGATCCACTTCATCAACAAGAAGACCAAGTGCCAATTTTTTCCGAGCACTGTTAACTTCTCCATCTGGATTAGTAATTACTCCATCGAGTCCATTTTCCTGATGGTGCTTGACTCTATCAAAAATTTTAGCTCCACGGCAAGCAAGCCATCGCCGAAGCACTGCCACGGTGCACTGTTCTCTCGGCCTCACAAGTTTCTTTCCGGGAACGTCTGCCTCAGCAAGCCGCAAAATATTTTCAAAAGGGTTTCCGGCCATTTAGCTTTTTTTAAGGAGGTCCTCTCCAGAGCGCGAAAAACAAACAAAAAAAACAAAGAATGCGTCCCCTAAAACGGTCCTACAATCCCTTGCAAACCTGTCTCGGCCCAGTCCCCCCTTTGAATTCCGGAATGGGGAATAGGCAAATTACTTTCTGCCCCAAATGCAACAAAGTTATACTGGAAAAGTCGGAAATTAACACAGAGATTGAAGGCAGTATTGTTTGTGACAAATGTTCTGTTTTTGGCACCTTCCCTGTGCTGGTTTTACAGATAAAGCTGCTACTCCTGAGTCCTGGCTATTTCATGCCTGTTTAGTTGATGGCATGGACAACAGTGATGTAGAGGATAGCAATGAGAATGGAGTCCTGGCTATGCCATGCCTGTTTAGTTGATGGCATGGACAACAGTGATGTAGAGGATAGCAATGAGAATGGAGTCCTGGCTATGCCATGCCTGTTTAGTTGATGGCATTGACAACAGTGATGTAGAGGATAGCAATTCTTCAGAAGCAACTTTCAGAAGAGAGAGGTGCTACATGATAACAGGTTTTGTGTGAAAATATTGTAGGTTATAGTATATGAAAAATAAACTCTGTCAAATCTATGAAATCTAAAACTTACAAAAATTACTGCCTTCCCATAACAGCACAGGGGAACCAGGATAATAGTCAGTCTCTTGTGATACTTCGGGAAAATGAAAAATATAATTTGAAGTTGTCTCGACTTTTTCCTGAAAAAGCTAGTTACATTAGATCGGTGTATGGTGGCCGATCGCTGCCGTTCGATTTCTTTATTTTCTTGGAGGAAAAATCAAATTTTTTTTTTTCATTCAAAAGCAAAATAAATTGTAAAACCAAAACAATTTCAAAGCGAAATCAAAGTTAAAACCAAAATGAATTGTTAAACAAAGTATTCTGAAAGCGAAATCAAATCTAAAAGCAAACTTAATTGTAAACAAAAACAATTTGAAAGCGAAATCATGTATATCGCTTGGGGGAACGATTCGTTCCCCCTAAGTCTGAGCTCTCCCAGAGTGATCCTATACTCTGGGTCAACATGGTCTTATATAGCCTTTCTAGTATTTTTGTACCCTAACATGTTGGCGACCTTTTCAGCCCGTAGCCAGATCTCGTCGCACTTCTTGGTGACGTCGATCCTCGTGTTATCATATATGAAGGTGTCTAGACTAGTGCACATACAAATGGGGAGATATTATTCACAGCGTCGAGGGTCCCCATCCCCGACCGATCCTTTTACGCCACCTTGGTGGCTACACGGTCGAAGGTAGTCTACGTGTGCCTGAGTACAGTGAGGTTGGTTGGGATATACTGCGTCATATACTTGTAGTATATATTATATTTTCATAGTGCGTTTAAATCCCTGAATGGTATCCAACTGTTAAATTCGTCACTGTACTCCTTCCACTTCACCAAAGCTTGCTTCTTTTTATAATCGATGCGAAAAACATCCTGCTTGGCGTTTAGTAGTTCAGGTGTATTGTATTTTATCAACTATAAAAACTTCCTCAGTCCAATTCGGTGTGTAACCCTTGTCAAACACATTTCGTTTATATTTACTTATCCTAACCTTATCACCTATTTTAAATATAAGCTTTTGTTTTGGTGTCTCCATGTTACCATATAGGCTGAAATATACTAAACCTTCATTCTTCTTTTTACTAGCTTTTACGGGCGTCATCTTAATGCTTGAGTGTTTGGTGTTGTTATACTGCTTCAAAATCTTAGATAGCGTCTCTAAATATTGCGTATTACCTTGAGCTGTGAATTGTTTCCACATTTTGGTTTTAATTGTTCTATTCCATCGTTCGCAAACACTGCTTTTTCCTCATTCTCAGTTGAATACATTTGTATACTGTAGTGTATTGGGAAGTCAGGTTGAAGATAATAATCCAATAAAAGAGACAGTATGTAACACTGTTAAACTTTTACTCTGGAACGCAAAACATGGCCGAACTCAAAAGCACATGTTCGCCCTCTCCTAACTGCGCATGAGCAGTCGGAGGGGCTACTGCGCAGGACAATAGCAATCTGAATATATAACAACTGCCCTCTCTCAAGTTAAATAATAACTTATCTAGGCTACACAGTTCAATAAAATCTTTCAGGAGGTTTCCGGTCTCTAGATGGGTATCTCTAGACAGGGGAGGCAATCCCAGGTGGGGTCATGACTTCTGAACCCATACTCCCTATTGTCTCAAGTGTCCCACAAGGCCTAGGCACAGGCTCTGTAGCTTCTGTAGTCTCAACTCCTTCAGTATCCATTGTTAAGGGAGACCCCATCTCAGGTAAATCCGGTAAAAGCACCTGAGGTGTACACTGGACGAAAAAACAGATTTGCAGATATAGTAAATATGTTTTGCAACTATGGTGAAGTCCATATTTACTCGCCTTTACTCAAATTCAAATATTGAATTTGCTTTATATTTGGCACCAAGACAAACCAAGTGAAGGCCGATTTTACTTCATATTTGCTAATATTTCAAAAACAGTGCAAAGAACGGATTTGCAGTTATATTCACGCACCGGTAAACACGATAGCAAATGTTATGTTTTCGTCATGTTTGCTTGCATTTGCTCATGATGCAAAGAGTGTATATTCATTATATTTACTACTACAGCAAGGGTCACTTTTGCAAATTATTTGCCCATCAAAAAACATCTTAGCAAATTTGCCTTTTGCACGGCGTGCGAATGTTACCAATTAATACATTTGTTCTAAATTTGCAGTTAGGACAAACCAATAGATCCCATCTGCCCCTTCCCACAAAATATGTTAAAATATATACAGAGAGACCAACAAGCATATCTACTGAAATCATTTATTTCGTGTATTTATTTACTGTAATCAGTAAAATATAATCGGTATTTATACATTTGGTTTGGTCCAATAAGTGTATATTTCAAAATCAATAAATTACTATAAACATTATTTTATCAGCTCTTGGTCAAAGTAATAATTCTTTGAATATTATTCTTTCAATATTCTAAATAAATCACATCTCCTTTATATAATAAATTGTAGCCTCATCTACTGTTTTTCGAGGAAAATAGTTCAATAGTAAATCTGAATACTCATAAACTTGTTGTAATAAAAATCGTTGTGAATTTGTAAATCAAGTCGATCACTATATGCTTTAACAATAACATTTTTTGTGTCAACGCACAAGTCCATCATTCATAGCAAAATAGAGAAGATGGTGCTAATTCCAAAAGAATAGCTTGCATGTAGACAACCTAAAGCTGATGCTTCACAGCCCAATCGGGAGCATCAATTGGTGCAGTTCTTTTCGAATTAGCACCATCTTTCCTCCTGTACATCATGTTTGTGCTTCTCTGGCCCCTGCCCTTCCTAACTTTTTAGGCCATCAATGAATCGGCCTTCTCACTCCTCCATGGAAGCTTATGCTTGTAAAGCAGTTTAGGTGCTTCCTCGTCAGACCCCTCATTTTCTCCATCAGACCTTGTGTGCTCCGAGGACATATAGTCCACGGACATGGTTTCAAAGTATTTCCCTTTTCTCTCCTCGTTGATGCTGGAGCTTTCCCTCAAGGTCTTTTTTCGTAGCGTTGTTTTCTACAAAAAGAGAAGAGAAACAAATGTATTTGATTTTCTGAATATTGTGAGTTGTTGTCCAGGGAATTCTTGCCTTTTTGAATCATGCATTAAAAATTGAGATTTGGACCTTGACTATATAAACTGGATCACAAGAGTACCTTGTTTTCATGTGACTGTGAAATAGATACTAACCAAATACCTACTGCTATACACAATAAAGGTAATTTTTATTGTATTTTCCTTTTCACTCTTGACTAGTCAGATGAATACCACTCTAAGGGGCCATTTACATAGACTAGGGTTCCTCGGGGGGGGGGGGGAATTTGGATTTGATAATTGGTAGAAATATCTAGCAATAGTCTGGCAATGGGGTAGGAGACCAACATCTTAGAGGATTTTAATCCTTAAAAGGTCTTCATAATTATCTATGCCATAGCTATCACATCAATCATTAGTTTTAGTCATACTCACTGTGTTAAGCCGGCTGCGCTTTCTCGGCCTGTTTAAGGTGGCATCATAACTGTCATTTGCTTTTGTGACATGCCCCCTCTTTTTAGTTCTGAAATGGACATGCATTGCAGCTGCAAAAGAAAAAAAAGGGAATTTGTCATCAGGGGCAGATGCAGGATTTTTCCATAGGGGTGGTTGCAGTACTAATTTGAACTGGTGGGGAGTATAATGGATCATTGATTAAATGGGTTTCATCATGGGTATATGTATAGGTGTATGATGGATGTGTGCCCCTGGTCATGAGTCAAGGTTAGTAGCGAAAGACCTGTGAGGAAGCAGACGATTTTGCCTTCAATCTAAACAGTTTGGTTTCTTAACAATATCCAGGGTCCAGAATAAGCTTTTGAAAAAGGTTGTGTGCTGAGATGAACGGTCATACTCACTGTGGACCTAGGCACACAGAGACAACTCTCCGTCACACAAACAAACCTTTTATGGCAGTTGACGATGACTTGCTATCCGTACTGCGCACTCCCGCAAATATGCCACGACCAACTTCTTTGTTGAAGTCATCATCATAACTAAAATAAACAATAACAAGTTTTATTTTTTATTGTACTATATATTTATTTGAACCGGAACTTGAACAATCGTTAAATTATTATTACAATTATTAAAACATATTTAGTCAATTATTTGGCCAAAGAGCTTTAGAGACTGATCAGGTTTTGTTTTGTTTAGCCCTTCTAATTTCTAGGGTGTCAGGATGCCTGTGCCAAGTGATCAGATACACTTACGTTTTGCTGAAATCCCAGGTCATATGCTGATCAGTTCCATCTTCGTCGTCATGGCTGAGCTCTTTATAGACCTGCCTAACATGAGCCTAAAACAAAATGTTCTATCATTACAACTTGAAACTTCTTTGTAGGGATTTTGAATGACCAATACGCACACCCAATGCTTTAAAGGGTATAATCACTGTAAGGTGATTAGAATGTGAGAAATCAATACTCTCATATAATCAACATGAAAAATCTCTCTGCTACATATAAGCTATGAGTCATTATGAGTCCATTCGTCCAGCTTCAAAATGTCTACTCTACTCCATGGAATATTCAAGACTCCGGGGTGCTGGGGTGGGGTTCTCGAAATGTCAGGCGCAGCCGCTTGGCAAGAAAACATACAACTAGAAAATGGCTGTAGTAAAAGGTTTCGGAACAACCATCCTTTTG
Organism: Nematostella vectensis; assembly: GCF_932526225.1. Lineage (NCBI taxonomy): Eukaryota > Metazoa > Cnidaria > Anthozoa > Actiniaria > Edwardsiidae > Nematostella > Nematostella vectensis. The sequence goes on along the minus strand of NC_064034.1, from coordinate 22,105,399 downwards.
TCGACATGATTGTCTTTTTACAAAGGGAAAGGCCATCTTAACTATTTTACCTGCTTCTACTTTGTTTATAGTGTGGTATTTATACTTGAGAAGTTTAAAGACATCATCACACTTTGTCTTCCATGACTTTGAATTTTCCAAGCCTTCCATCTGTGTTTTAGCCTGAGTATGACATAAAATTATCACAATTAAGATGGATAATTAAATAATAATTGTAGCATAACATAAAAGCAATTGATTGTAGTGTCTAAACCTATATCTCATAATTATTTATAATATAGACACCAGTGTTTTGCTAGGTAATAAGCTTATATACACAAACGGTAAAATTATAATATAGGAAACTACATTCGGGACCTCGAATGATGAATTCTGATGAATCATTTGAAGCGATTTTGTCTGGTTTCTGTGTATGTCTATATAATTAAGATAAAAAATGGTGGTAGTAAGATTACATGGCCAATGCTTACCATTCAGCTTTCTCTGCTCTAAAATCGGACTCCAGCTTCATGGAGGACGCCATCTTGTGAGTAGAATACAAGTGTCACGTGGTTTTACTGTATGTAAGCGACATACAGAGAAACCACGTGACTGTGACGCAAGATACTAAAATATGTTGACTGCAGGATTTCCGAACAATGTTTTAAGGGTAAAATAAATAAGTTATTTACCGACTTGAGGTCGGTCCGAATAGAGAAAAACTGTGACAGAGGTCTGGGAAATGCTGACCGAGGCCGGACCTCCCAGCCGGTAAATAACCTATATATTACACCGCCATCTGGTCGCTCTCGCCTTTTTTCCATCAAACCCGCGTATAAGAAACGCACAAAAAAAACTCGACGATTTTCACTAGTATCTTGATGATGATTTTAGATGTTTGGCCTACTAAAAGCGACAACAAAAAAATTTGTCGCACACGACTGTCACCGTCAAACACTAAGTGATATTACAACACACCTTGCAGATATAAGTAAAGATAATCTAGTGAGTGTAAATCCATGCAAATCTAAATTTGATCTTTGAACTGTATTTGCACAAAATACAAACATGAAATTTACATACAAATTTACCACCCAAGCAAATTATTCAAAGTTGATCTTTGAACTGTATTTGCACAAAATAAAAACATGAAATTTACATAAAAATTTACAATCCAAGCAAATCAGTCAAAGTTGATCTTTGAAATGTTATTTGCACAAAATACAAACATGAAATTTACATACAAATTTACCATCCAAGCAAATTATTCAAAGTTGATCTTTGAAAAGTGTTTGCACAACATGCAAATATAAAATTTGTATACATGTTTACTACCAAAGCAAATCAGGCACCAAATATAGTGCCTGATATTTACATCATATTTGCGCGATGGGCAAAGTTGCGTAAATCCGTTTTTTCGTCCAGTGGTACTTTCACCTTCTTGACTAATCTCTGTAGGAAAACCATTGGGCTTCCGGTAAGTATTGCCCAGTGCTGTTTGATACAACGGCTTTGGAGCTAACTTATTGGAAGGAATATACCTAGGGCGTAATTGTTCCTCACGTCTCTTCCATATTACATCACCAACTTGTACATCAAAATTTCGGGGGCTGAATGTCCCAACTATTAAACTTGGTAGCCACTTTGCCCCCTTCCCAAAATTCCTAGCGAACACAGCTTGATCTTGAGAGTACTTGGGTTTGTTGTTCAACTTATCTTAAAAAATCTTAACTTCCTGTTTCATCCTTCTTGTTCGCAAAGCACAAATACAAGCCTATATCGTGTAATCTTGATCCTTTACCAGCTTTCCTTTTAAAGGGATGCTTTAGTACACTCCTTCCTTCCAGAAGTAATTTCCCTTCAATCTGCTTATAACAAATTCCATTCCACGGAGACAGCTCTTATCAAGGTGCAGAATAATATCTTATGTACCATAGATGTTGTGAACTCGGTATTGATGCTACTGCTTGACTTACCGCCGGCATCTGATACTGTTGAGGATTCCCTTCTGCTTTCACGTCTCTCATAGAGTTATGGCCTGACTGGTAATGTTCTTGCTTGGTTTCGCTCATATCTTACATCCCACAAACAGTATGTACCCGTTGAAGACTGTAAGTCATCTTTGCGTAGCCTGGAACGAGGTGTCCCTCAGCGATCTGTCCATAGGCCGCTAATCTATCTTGCCTATACTTTGCCCATTGCTCAGATCATAGCACGAGATGGCATTCCATTCCATCTTCATGCATGATTTACATCTTTATGTTTCTTTTCGAGGTAATTCACAAGATGGACTTTTGATGGCTTAAACTAAAGTTGAATGTTGTGTTCACGAGATCAATGCTTGCTTGGAGGGTGCAAGTTCTGTCCCACCCCAAGTCTCGAACATGTAAAGGTGGTTGACGAAATCGTCAAACCTGCCCCTGCTGAACGGAATCTTGGAGTTATTCTCGATAACCATCTTTCTTTTGATGATCATCTCGCAATGGTGTGTAAATCTGCAAGATTCCGCCTCGGAAATATTGGCAAGATTAGGAAGTACCTCGACAAGAATTCCACAAAAATACTCATACATGCCCTTATCAGTTCAAAACTTGACTACTGCAATTCCCTTCTTTAATAACTGTTAATAGTACAGTTTTATATATAATTTTAAATCATCATATCTATTTTTAGAAATGTAACATTTTTTAGACACAATGTATTGTTTGAATGATTTTGATTGTGTAATATTTTTTTATCGATATATATTATTATATAAATGTAAAGCGCCTAAGGCAACTATTGATTAGGCGCTCTATAAATGTAGATATTATTATTTATTATCTAGCCTTGCACTAACAGAAGCAAACTGATCTTGGATAAGTAATCCTTTATCTGCCATGATGACATTTTCTTTTTGCACTAATGTGAGGAATTCTGATTTTGACGAAAATATCTGGATCACTAAGAGCCCAACTGTATATCTCACTAAGACAGCTTTATTTGGTGTAATAGCAACAATAGACTTTATGGTGGTGTGGATTTGTAGGACGATTAACTCATAGACTTTTCGTCAAACTTGAGGGAGATTCCATGTTGATTTCTGTGCAATAGAATGTATTTGTAGGACGATTAACTCATAGACTTTTTGTCAAACTTGAGGGAGATTCCATGTTGATTTCTGTGCAATAGATAGAGGATAGAGTTCCTTAAATCTAACCCCGACAGTTATTTCTTCAAAAACAAAATCCTGAAAATGTTAGATGTAGTTGAAACAGAAATACGAAATCGATCGACAAGATCCCTTTCTAGAAGTGTAGGTCTTTTTACAAGCGCCTTTTCTTGGGTGTTTTTGAGGACAGTAATTCTTTCTTTTACATGAGACAGATAAGGAATTGGAAAACCAAGGTTGGAAAGGACGGGTATGGGAGTTGATGGCTTTTAGAGGGAAACATTTCTTGTAGATTGGGGTAATATGGTCAGCAAAAGCATTATGGCAGTCATTTACTGAGTCTAATTCATAAAGGAAAGACCAGTCAATTTCAGACAAGGAGTTAAACTTTTCAGTACTTAATGGGAAGAAGAATTGAGAAGACTGATGTTAAAGTCGCCCGCCAGATAAGATGATTTGCCTTCAAAACTGATTTTTGAGAGAACATTGGAAAAAGTTGAGTTGAAATCAGCAACAGAAGAGTCAGGAGGCTTATCTCCAATTTTCATGGCATTGCTATCTCTGAAACTTGGTTAAATGACTCGACAGATAGGTTGATAAAAATTCAGAAAGGTCTGCAAAGTGTTTTTTTATGGTTACGAATGTTAACATGTAATATTGAAAAAGATCCAGATGTAGTAGGCTGGACCAGGTTGAATTTATTGGGAGTTAAATAAAGGCATTTTTAGAGAACCTTTGAATTGTCGTAGAGAAAGTAAGCATCTGAGTCCATACCAAAGTCGAGCAAGAGTTGCCATGAGTCAGAGTCATCAGAGAAAGAATTAAAATATAGGGTTTTTAGCCGTTCTTGGTCTCTAGATGAAACATTCAGGTTTAAAAAAGCATAATAAAAATCAGTATCATCCTCAATAAATAAATCGGAATAAATCGCCCGGAAAGTCGTTGAATTATATCACGGTGCTTGTCACAACGATAGAAACAACGCTGAACTGTAAATAAATCTTTTCGCTTCGATTTTCATTCATTTGGGCTTACAGGATCATTCTTCTATTTAGGACATTTATTCAAGGGCTACAACATCTCAGTATGTCCAACAGATTTGCAAGGTCTTCTCCGCCAACGGCCTAAAAATGTCATATATATGGGACCCATCGCTGATAGTTTTAAAACCAGGTACAACAGCCACACCACGTCTTTCAAAAACGAAGGAAATAAACAAGCAACAGCATTAAGAAAACACATTTGGGCGCTTAAAGACGCTACAAATCCCTACTTGATCCCTACTGGAGCAGCGTCCTGGCACGTGCCCCTGCATACACAATAGATCCAAAAGGTACAACCTCTGCATAACAGAGAAATATTTTATATTATGACGTTCAAGTGAATGCTCATTAAACAAACGTAATAAACTCGCATACGCATGCCGCCATGTACGAAAATTCAACATAAATAGGCGAACGTTCCTTGTACAATTGCACCTGAAAAGAGACAAAAAAAGCTGTCTCTAAACAGGCCTGTCGTGCCTGGTAAAAATGTGTATTTTTCTTTATACAACAATTCTCGATAGTAAATTAATTAAATCGTTCAAGTGAGCATTAATACTTTTAGAATTGATACCGAGAACCGATCACAATTCTCAGTGGGAGTGAAATAGCCATAATCATAAGCCTTGCAATTTCATGTCAGGGTCACTCGACTTTATTATTACTCATTGATCAAAATACTCATAATGAATAAAAGCTTGCTAACCCCACCCCATCCCATCAATATACAAGTGACCGAGGTCTCTTACTAGCAACGTAAGCCTGCTTCATTTTCTCTTGGAGTAGCTATTCCTTCAAACAATCCTTCATTATTAAATCAAATGCTCCTGTCTTTGACTCGTTACTCCTCCTCGTGACAAGCCTAACTTCAGGCCGATAGACAAATTTAGCAAAAATTGGCCGGTTTGGCTTATTTCTAGTGATTTTCCTTGTGTGCTTGCGTTCTCCACAGTCGCCTCGAGACCAAGATTGGTTGACACTATGTTCTCTAACTTTGTGATACCAATTTCACCTTTTTCTTCGGGAATATTAAAGAATCGTTGATTGAACTTTTGCTGTATCCCTCCAGCTCAAGCACTCTTTCTTTACATTTTTGCTGTTCTCTTGTTCACCATTCCTTTCGTTATTCAAGTTGTATCATGCAGTTGTTGTTTCGGTCATGTCTTACGTGTTACACAGCCAGAAGTCCCTCCAACAAGTCGTAATCGCCTTGCAAGCATTCACTATCTAAAATCGACCAATTTTGGCCATCCTCTGCAATACCGAGATTCGCTGACGGAGAAGACTGTTTTTTTTATTAGCATTGCGTGCAAACTAAAAACTGACTGTCAGACTTTTCTGTTACTGTTATTTTACCTCTGCAATTTATACAGATGTAAGACTTTTGTCCAATTACCTTAATTCGGCTATTATCCGATGCATTTTTATCTGCATTATTTGTCGGAAATTTTTGCATTCAGCAAAGGTGTTACTCTAAATTAAGAAAGTTGCAATTGATCCAGTTTTAACCTCTTTTTATGGGGACTGAAAGCGTTAGAGTTAAAAGATACGTCTTATTTTAGATGGTGATACTCATATCTTTTTAATGTATCACAACAGATTAGCTTGTGCATTATATTCCTTAAACTACTTACCTTTTACATTGATTTTTGGAGGCCTCAAGGGCAGCATCTAGGGAAGACCCTTGTCCCGCGAGAAGAGGCAGAACCAGGCCACCAATTCGCGCGAAAGCTTAACTCTCTAGTAGTTGTGTGTAGCGTTATAGTCCTTAGTCCACTCTCCAATTCTTGCAAAAAAAAAAACACTCTTTTTTTCCTGAAGGTGTGTCCTATCCAATGCCACTCTCTTCCACGGATAACAACTTCAAACCTTTTTGTTCAGTTCAACGCCACAGAACTTCTTTTGAGATTTTGTTTAGCCGGGATATTCCAAGTACTTAGCGGAAACTGATTCCTGAATATGCCACCAAGAATATCCTCATCCAAGTTGAGAGCAGTGTGGCTGTCCATCATACTAGATAGATTTAGGCACTGTCTAAAAGCGGAGCCGTAGTTTTCAGAAAAAGGGAAAGCAACATGCAAATAGACAAGTTTTATTAAGTTATAAGATAAGAAATACAATTGCTTAAATATAGGTACAAATATATAAATTAATATGTTTTGAATAATGTACACCATGAAGAGAAAAACCATATAATATTTCAGTACAGATGTGTCATGTGCCAATAGTAAATAGATAATAATGAGATAATAACTAATTTGAATTAGATAGTAAATTAAGATAGTTATTCACATTTAAGATTCGTAATGTGTTAATGTTAACAGGTAAAAATATTTAGATAATAAATAACGAATATAATAAAAAAATATTCATAAGTAGATAATAAATAATCACTCTGTCAATCTTTTTAATATATAAACCTTAAAAAGAAAGAATAATAAATATAGGTCGTGTGCAAATAATAAATAGATCCTAATGATTAGATATAAAATAGTAAAATAATAACTCAATAACAAATGGCACTTAAGTTACAAGGATATTAAATTTTATATACTTCAAGACAGAAAAAAACATAATGCAGCCTTTGAGAGTAGAATAATAGATAGCACATAAGTAAATGATAAGTTAATGAAAATGATCCAGTTTTCAACCTAACATGCTCATGCTTGACAATATCACTGAGGTATTTATATGCATGTAAAATTGAAACTGCACTGTTAAAAAAGATAATAAAAAATATTGATGCGTTTGGTCTAAAAGCAGTTTATATGATTAAGTATGTGAAATCTATATATCATGCTGTCCACTTTGAAAGTTATACAAATACTTGCATTTTGCTGAATGTCAAAAAAGGTTGAAAAAATATTAAAAATATGGTTTGCTGTAATATAAAGTGGTCAAAAAGTAGATGAGTTGCTGGATTTAGTGCAACCCAAGAGGACAAAACATTATTTTGTTACAAGGGTAGTAGAACAAGGACAGCAACTTATATGCCTGGCAGATATATTTGTTAGGGTTGCTGTTGCTCATTTCATTTTTAATTCCACTTTACTGAGTCTATTCTATATACTCTCTCTTTTTATATACTCTCTCTTTTTCAAGCGCCTTTTCTTGGGTGTTTTTGAGGACAGTAATTCTTTCTTTTACATGAGACAGATAAGGAATTGGAAAACCAAGGTTGGAAAGGACGGGTATGGGAGTTGATGGCTTTTAGAGGGAAACATTTCTTGTAGATTGGGGTAATATGGTCAGCAAAAGCATTATGGCAGTCATTTACTGAGTCTAATTCATAAAGGAAAGACCAGTCAATTTCAGACAAGGAGTTAAACTTTTCAGTACTTAATGGGAAGAAGAATTGAGAAGACTGATGTTAAAGTCGCCCGCCAGATAAGATGATTTGCCTTCAAAACTGATTTTTGAGAGAACATTGGAAAAAGTTGAGTTGAAATCAGCAACAGAAGAGTCAGGAGGCTTATCTCCAATTTTCATGGCATTGCTATCTCTGAAACTTGGTTAAATGACTCGACAGATAGGTTGATAAAAATTCAGAAAGGTCTGCAAAGTGTTTTTTTATGGTTACGAATGTTAACATGTAATATTGAAAAAGATCCAGATGTAGTAGGCTGGACCAGGTTGAATTTATTGGGAGTTAAATAAAGGCATTTTTAGAGAACCTTTGAATTGTCGTAGAGAAAGTAAGCATCTGAGTCCATACCAAAGTCGAGCAAGAGTTGCCATGAGTCAGAGTCATCAGAGAAAGAATTAAAATATAGGGTTTTTAGCCGTTCTTGGTCTCTAGATGAAACATTCAGGTTTAAAAAAGCATAATAAAAATCAGTATCATCCTCAATAAATAAATCGGAATAAATCGCCCGGAAAGTCGTTGAATTATATCACGGTGCTTGTCACAACGATAGAAACAACGCTGAACTGTAAATAAATCTTTTCGCTTCGATTTTCATTCATTTGGGCTTACAGGATCATTCTTCTATTTAGGACATTTATTCAAGGGCTACAACATCTCAGTATGTCCAACAGATTTGCAAGGTCTTCTCCGCCAACGGCCTAAAAATGTCATATATATGGGACCCATCGCTGATAGTTTTAAAACCAGGTACAACAGCCACACCACGTCTTTCAAAAACGAAGGAAATAAACAAGCAACAGCATTAAGAAAACACATTTGGGCGCTTAAAGACGCTACAAATCCCTACTTGATCCCTACTGGAGCAGCGTCCTGGCACGTGCCCCTGCATACACAATAGATCCAAAAGGTACAACCTCTGCATAACAGAGAAATATTTTATATTATGACGTTCAAGTGAATGCTCATTAAACAAACGTAATAAACTCGCATACGCATGCCGCCATGTACGAAAATTCAACATAAATAGGCGAACGTTCCTTGTACAATTGCACCTGAAAAGAGACAAAAAAAGCTGTCTCTAAACAGGCCTGTCGTGCCTGGTAAAAATGTGTATTTTTCTTTATACAACAATTCTCGATAGTAAATTAATTAAATCGTTCAAGTGAGCATTAATACTTTTAGAATTGATACCGAGAACCGATCACAATTCTCAGTGGGAGTGAAATAGCCATAATCATAAGCCTTGCAATTTCATGTCAGGGTCACTCGACTTTATTATTACTCATTGATCAAAATACTCATAATGAATAAAAGCTTGCTAACCCCACCCCATCCCATCAATATACAAGTGACCGAGGTCTCTTACTAGCAACGTAAGCCTGCTTCATTTTCTCTTGGAGTAGCTATTCCTTCAAACAATCCTTCATTATTAAATCAAATGCTCCTGTCTTTGACTCGTTACTCCTCCTCGTGACAAGCCTAACTTCAGGCCGATAGACAAATTTAGCAAAAATTGGCCGGTTTGGCTTATTTCTAGTGATTTTCCTTGTGTGCTTGCGTTCTCCACAGTCGCCTCGAGACCAAGATTGGTTGACACTATGTTCTCTAACTTTGTGATACCAATTTCACCTTTTTCTTCGGGAATATTAAAGAATCGTTGATTGAACTTTTGCTGTATCCCTCCAGCTCAAGCACTCTTTCTTTACATTTTTGCTGTTCTCTTGTTCACCATTCCTTTCGTTATTCAAGTTGTATCATGCAGTTGTTGTTTCGGTCATGTCTTACGTGTTACACAGCCAGAAGTCCCTCCAACAAGTCGTAATCGCCTTGCAAGCATTCACTATCTAAAATCGACCAATTTTGGCCATCCTCTGCAATACCGAGATTCGCTGACGGAGAAGACTGTTTTTTTTATTAGCATTGCGTGCAAACTAAAAACTGACTGTCAGACTTTTCTGTTACTGTTATTTTACCTCTGCAATTTATACAGATGTAAGACTTTTGTCCAATTACCTTAATTCGGCTATTATCCGATGCATTTTTATCTGCATTATTTGTCGGAAATTTTTGCATTCAGCAAAGGTGTTACTCTAAATTAAGAAAGTTGCAATTGATCCAGTTTTAACCTCTTTTTATGGGGACTGAAAGCGTTAGAGTTAAAAGATACGTCTTATTTTAGATGGTGATACTCATATCTTTTTAATGTATCACAACAGATTAGCTTGTGCATTATATTCCTTAAACTACTTACCTTTTACATTGATTTTTGGAGGCCTCAAGGGCAGCATCTAGGGAAGACCCTTGTCCCGCGAGAAGAGGCAGAACCAGGCCACCAATTCGCGCGAAAGCTTAACTCTCTAGTAGTTGTGTGTAGCGTTATAGTCCTTAGTCCACTCTCCAATTCTTGCAAAAAAAAAAACACTCTTTTTTTCCTGAAGGTGTGTCCTATCCAATGCCACTCTCTTCCACGGATAACAACTTCAAACCTTTTTGTTCAGTTCAACGCCACAGAACTTCTTTTGAGATTTTGTTTAGCCGGGATATTCCAAGTACTTAGCGGAAACTGATTCCTGAATATGCCACCAAGAATATCCTCATCCAAGTTGAGAGCAGTGTGGCTGTCCATCATACTAGATAGATTTAGGCACTGTCTAAAAGCGGAGCCGTAGTTTTCAGAAAAAGGGAAAGCAACATGCAAATAGACAAGTTTTATTAAGTTATAAGATAAGAAATACAATTGCTTAAATATAGGTACAAATATATAAATTAATATGTTTTGAATAATGTACACCATGAAGAGAAAAACCATATAATATTTCAGTACAGATGTGTCATGTGCCAATAGTAAATAGATAATAATGAGATAATAACTAATTTGAATTAGATAGTAAATTAAGATAGTTATTCACATTTAAGATTCGTAATGTGTTAATGTTAACAGGTAAAAATATTTAGATAATAAATAACGAATATAATAAAAAAATATTCATAAGTAGATAATAAATAATCACTCTGTCAATCTTTTTAATATATAAACCTTAAAAAGAAAGAATAATAAATATAGGTCGTGTGCAAATAATAAATAGATCCTAATGATTAGATATAAAATAGTAAAATAATAACTCAATAACAAATGGCACTTAAGTTACAAGGATATTAAATTTTATATACTTCAAGACAGAAAAAAACATAATGCAGCCTTTGAGAGTAGAATAATAGATAGCACATAAGTAAATGATAAGTTAATGAAAATGATCCAGTTTTCAACCTAACATGCTCATGCTTGACAATATCACTGAGGTATTTATATGCATGTAAAATTGAAACTGCACTGTTAAAAAAGATAATAAAAAATATTGATGCGTTTGGTCTAAAAGCAGTTTATATGATTAAGTATGTGAAATCTATATATCATGCTGTCCACTTTGAAAGTTATACAAATACTTGCATTTTGCTGAATGTCAAAAAAGGTTGAAAAAATATTAAAAATATGGTTTGCTGTAATATAAAGTGGTCAAAAAGTAGATGAGTTGCTGGATTTAGTGCAACCCAAGAGGACAAAACATTATTTTGTTACAAGGGTAGTAGAACAAGGACAGCAACTTATATGCCTGGCAGATATATTTGTTAGGGTTGCTGTTGCTCATTTCATTTTTAATTCCACTTTACTGAGTCTATTCTATATACTCTCTCTTTTTATATACTCTCTCTTTTTCAAGCGCCTTTTCTTGGGTGTTTTTGAGGACAGTAATTCTTTCTTTTACATGAGACAGATAAGGAATTGGAAAACCAAGGTTGGAAAGGACGGGTATGGGAGTTGATGGCTTTTAGAGGGAAACATTTCTTGTAGATTGGGGTAATATGGTCAGCAAAAGCATTATGGCAGTCATTTACTGAGTCTAATTCATAAAGGAAAGACCAGTCAATTTCAGACAAGGAGTTAAACTTTTCAGTACTTAATGGGAAGAAGAATTGAGAAGACTGATGTTAAAGTCGCCCGCCAGATAAGATGATTTGCCTTCAAAACTGATTTTTGAGAGAACATTGGAAAAAGTTGAGTTGAAATCAGCAACAGAAGAGTCAGGAGGCTTATCTCCAATTTTCATGGCATTGCTATCTCTGAAACTTGGTTAAATGACTCGACAGATAGGTTGATAAAAATTCAGAAAGGTCTGCAAAGTGTTTTTTTATGGTTACGAATGTTAACATGTAATATTGAAAAAGATCCAGATGTAGTAGGCTGGACCAGGTTGAATTTATTGGGAGTTAAATAAAGGCATTTTTAGAGAACCTTTGAATTGTCGTAGAGAAAGTAAGCATCTGAGTCCATACCAAAGTCGAGCAAGAGTTGCCATGAGTCAGAGTCATCAGAGAAAGAATTAAAATATAGGGTTTTTAGCCGTTCTTGGTCTCTAGATGAAACATTCAGGTTTAAAAAAGCATAATAAAAATCAGTATCATCCTCAATAAATAAATCGGAATAAATCGCCCGGAAAGTCGTTGAATTATATCACGGTGCTTGTCACAACGATAGAAACAACGCTGAACTGTAAATAAATCTTTTCGCTTCGATTTTCATTCATTTGGGCTTACAGGATCATTCTTCTATTTAGGACATTTATTCAAGGGCTACAACATCTCAGTATGTCCAACAGATTTGCAAGGTCTTCTCCGCCAACGGCCTAAAAATGTCATATATATGGGACCCATCGCTGATAGTTTTAAAACCAGGTACAACAGCCACACCACGTCTTTCAAAAACGAAGGAAATAAACAAGCAACAGCATTAAGAAAACACATTTGGGCGCTTAAAGACGCTACAAATCCCTACTTGATCCCTACTGGAGCAGCGTCCTGGCACGTGCCCCTGCATACACAATAGATCCAAAAGGTACAACCTCTGCATAACAGAGAAATATTTTATATTATGACGTTCAAGTGAATGCTCATTAAACAAACGTAATAAACTCGCATACGCATGCCGCCATGTACGAAAATTCAACATAAATAGGCGAACGTTCCTTGTACAATTGCACCTGAAAAGAGACAAAAAAAGCTGTCTCTAAACAGGCCTGTCGTGCCTGGTAAAAATGTGTATTTTTCTTTATACAACAATTCTCGATAGTAAATTAATTAAATCGTTCAAGTGAGCATTAATACTTTTAGAATTGATACCGAGAACCGATCACAATTCTCAGTGGGAGTGAAATAGCCATAATCATAAGCCTTGCAATTTCATGTCAGGGTCACTCGACTTTATTATTACTCATTGATCAAAATACTCATAATGAATAAAAGCTTGCTAACCCCACCCCATCCCATCAATATACAAGTGACCGAGGTCTCTTACTAGCAACGTAAGCCTGCTTCATTTTCTCTTGGAGTAGCTATTCCTTCAAACAATCCTTCATTATTAAATCAAATGCTCCTGTCTTTGACTCGTTACTCCTCCTCGTGACAAGCCTAACTTCAGGCCGATAGACAAATTTAGCAAAAATTGGCCGGTTTGGCTTATTTCTAGTGATTTTCCTTGTGTGCTTGCGTTCTCCACAGTCGCCTCGAGACCAAGATTGGTTGACACTATGTTCTCTAACTTTGTGATACCAATTTCACCTTTTTCTTCGGGAATATTAAAGAATCGTTGATTGAACTTTTGCTGTATCCCTCCAGCTCAAGCACTCTTTCTTTACATTTTTGCTGTTCTCTTGTTCACCATTCCTTTCGTTATTCAAGTTGTATCATGCAGTTGTTGTTTCGGTCATGTCTTACGTGTTACACAGCCAGAAGTCCCTCCAACAAGTCGTAATCGCCTTGCAAGCATTCACTATCTAAAATCGACCAATTTTGGCCATCCTCTGCAATACCGAGATTCGCTGACGGAGAAGACTGTTTTTTTTATTAGCATTGCGTGCAAACTAAAAACTGACTGTCAGACTTTTCTGTTACTGTTATTTTACCTCTGCAATTTATACAGATGTAAGACTTTTGTCCAATTACCTTAATTCGGCTATTATCCGATGCATTTTTATCTGCATTATTTGTCGGAAATTTTTGCATTCAGCAAAGGTGTTACTCTAAATTAAGAAAGTTGCAATTGATCCAGTTTTAACCTCTTTTTATGGGGACTGAAAGCGTTAGAGTTAAAAGATACGTCTTATTTTAGATGGTGATACTCATATCTTTTTAATGTATCACAACAGATTAGCTTGTGCATTATATTCCTTAAACTACTTACCTTTTACATTGATTTTTGGAGGCCTCAAGGGCAGCATCTAGGGAAGACCCTTGTCCCGCGAGAAGAGGCAGAACCAGGCCACCAATTCGCGCGAAAGCTTAACTCTCTAGTAGTTGTGTGTAGCGTTATAGTCCTTAGTCCACTCTCCAATTCTTGCAAAAAAAAAAACACTCTTTTTTTCCTGAAGGTGTGTCCTATCCAATGCCACTCTCTTCCACGGATAACAACTTCAAACCTTTTTGTTCAGTTCAACGCCACAGAACTTCTTTTGAGATTTTGTTTAGCCGGGATATTCCAAGTACTTAGCGGAAACTGATTCCTGAATATGCCACCAAGAATATCCTCATCCAAGTTGAGAGCAGTGTGGCTGTCCATCATACTAGATAGATTTAGGCACTGTCTAAAAGCGGAGCCGTAGTTTTCAGAAAAAGGGAAAGCAACATGCAAATAGACAAGTTTTATTAAGTTATAAGATAAGAAATACAATTGCTTAAATATAGGTACAAATATATAAATTAATATGTTTTGAATAATGTACACCATGAAGAGAAAAACCATATAATATTTCAGTACAGATGTGTCATGTGCCAATAGTAAATAGATAATAATGAGATAATAACTAATTTGAATTAGATAGTAAATTAAGATAGTTATTCACATTTAAGATTCGTAATGTGTTAATGTTAACAGGTAAAAATATTTAGATAATAAATAACGAATATAATAAAAAAATATTCATAAGTAGATAATAAATAATCACTCTGTCAATCTTTTTAATATATAAACCTTAAAAAGAAAGAATAATAAATATAGGTCGTGTGCAAATAATAAATAGATCCTAATGATTAGATATAAAATAGTAAAATAATAACTCAATAACAAATGGCACTTAAGTTACAAGGATATTAAATTTTATATACTTCAAGACAGAAAAAAACATAATGCAGCCTTTGAGAGTAGAATAATAGATAGCACATAAGTAAATGATAAGTTAATGAAAATGATCCAGTTTTCAACCTAACATGCTCATGCTTGACAATATCACTGAGGTATTTATATGCATGTAAAATTGAAACTGCACTGTTAAAAAAGATAATAAAAAATATTGATGCGTTTGGTCTAAAAGCAGTTTATATGATTAAGTATGTGAAATCTATATATCATGCTGTCCACTTTGAAAGTTATACAAATACTTGCATTTTGCTGAATGTCAAAAAAGGTTGAAAAAATATTAAAAATATGGTTTGCTGTAATATAAAGTGGTCAAAAAGTAGATGAGTTGCTGGATTTAGTGCAACCCAAGAGGACAAAACATTATTTTGTTACAAGGGTAGTAGAACAAGGACAGCAACTTATATGCCTGGCAGATATATTTGTTAGGGTTGCTGTTGCTCATTTCATTTTTAATTCCACTTTACTGAGTCTATTCTATATACTCTCTCTTTTTATATACTCTCTCTTTTTCAAGCGCCTTTTCTTGGGTGTTTTTGAGGACAGTAATTCTTTCTTTTACATGAGACAGATAAGGAATTGGAAAACCAAGGTTGGAAAGGACGGGTATGGGAGTTGATGGCTTTTAGAGGGAAACATTTCTTGTAGATTGGGGTAATATGGTCAGCAAAAGCATTATGGCAGTCATTTACTGAGTCTAATTCATAAAGGAAAGACCAGTCAATTTCAGACAAGGAGTTAAACTTTTCAGTACTTAATGGGAAGAAGAATTGAGAAGACTGATGTTAAAGTCGCCCGCCAGATAAGATGATTTGCCTTCAAAACTGATTTTTGAGAGAACATTGGAAAAAGTTGAGTTGAAATCAGCAACAGAAGAGTCAGGAGGCTTATCTCCAATTTTCATGGCATTGCTATCTCTGAAACTTGGTTAAATGACTCGACAGATAGGTTGATAAAAATTCAGAAAGGTCTGCAAAGTGTTTTTTTATGGTTACGAATGTTAACATGTAATATTGAAAAAGATCCAGATGTAGTAGGCTGGACCAGGTTGAATTTATTGGGAGTTAAATAAAGGCATTTTTAGAGAACCTTTGAATTGTCGTAGAGAAAGTAAGCATCTGAGTCCATACCAAAGTCGAGCAAGAGTTGCCATGAGTCAGAGTCATCAGAGAAAGAATTAAAATATAGGGTTTTTAGCCGTTCTTGGTCTCTAGATGAAACATTCAGGTTTAAAAAAGCATAATAAAAATCAGTATCATCCTCAATAAATAAATCGGAATAAATCGCCCGGAAAGTCGTTGAATTATATCACGGTGCTTGTCACAACGATAGAAACAACGCTGAACTGTAAATAAATCTTTTCGCTTCGATTTTCATTCATTTGGGCTTACAGGATCATTCTTCTATTTAGGACATTTATTCAAGGGCTACAACATCTCAGTATGTCCAACAGATTTGCAAGGTCTTCTCCGCCAACGGCCTAAAAATGTCATATATATGGGACCCATCGCTGATAGTTTTAAAACCAGGTACAACAGCCACACCACGTCTTTCAAAAACGAAGGAAATAAACAAGCAACAGCATTAAGAAAACACATTTGGGCGCTTAAAGACGCTACAAATCCCTACTTGATCCCTACTGGAGCAGCGTCCTGGCACGTGCCCCTGCATACACAATAGATCCAAAAGGTACAACCTCTGCATAACAGAGAAATATTTTATATTATGACGTTCAAGTGAATGCTCATTAAACAAACGTAATAAACTCGCATACGCATGCCGCCATGTACGAAAATTCAACATAAATAGGCGAACGTTCCTTGTACAATTGCACCTGAAAAGAGACAAAAAAAGCTGTCTCTAAACAGGCCTGTCGTGCCTGGTAAAAATGTGTATTTTTCTTTATACAACAATTCTCGATAGTAAATTAATTAAATCGTTCAAGTGAGCATTAATACTTTTAGAATTGATACCGAGAACCGATCACAATTCTCAGTGGGAGTGAAATAGCCATAATCATAAGCCTTGCAATTTCATGTCAGGGTCACTCGACTTTATTATTACTCATTGATCAAAATACTCATAATGAATAAAAGCTTGCTAACCCCACCCCATCCCATCAATATACAAGTGACCGAGGTCTCTTACTAGCAACGTAAGCCTGCTTCATTTTCTCTTGGAGTAGCTATTCCTTCAAACAATCCTTCATTATTAAATCAAATGCTCCTGTCTTTGACTCGTTACTCCTCCTCGTGACAAGCCTAACTTCAGGCCGATAGACAAATTTAGCAAAAATTGGCCGGTTTGGCTTATTTCTAGTGATTTTCCTTGTGTGCTTGCGTTCTCCACAGTCGCCTCGAGACCAAGATTGGTTGACACTATGTTCTCTAACTTTGTGATACCAATTTCACCTTTTTCTTCGGGAATATTAAAGAATCGTTGAT
The DNA here is from genome assembly GCF_932526225.1 of Nematostella vectensis. Classification (NCBI taxonomy): domain Eukaryota; kingdom Metazoa; phylum Cnidaria; class Anthozoa; order Actiniaria; family Edwardsiidae; genus Nematostella; species Nematostella vectensis. Next base: position 22,088,229 of record NC_064034.1, on the reverse strand, counting down.
TGAACTTTTGCTGTATCCCTCCAGCTCAAGCACTCTTTCTTTACATTTTTGCTGTTCTCTTGTTCACCATTCCTTTCGTTATTCAAGTTGTATCATGCAGTTGTTGTTTCGGTCATGTCTTACGTGTTACACAGCCAGAAGTCCCTCCAACAAGTCGTAATCGCCTTGCAAGCATTCACTATCTAAAATCGACCAATTTTGGCCATCCTCTGCAATACCGAGATTCGCTGACGGAGAAGACTGTTTTTTTTATTAGCATTGCGTGCAAACTAAAAACTGACTGTCAGACTTTTCTGTTACTGTTATTTTACCTCTGCAATTTATACAGATGTAAGACTTTTGTCCAATTACCTTAATTCGGCTATTATCCGATGCATTTTTATCTGCATTATTTGTCGGAAATTTTTGCATTCAGCAAAGGTGTTACTCTAAATTAAGAAAGTTGCAATTGATCCAGTTTTAACCTCTTTTTATGGGGACTGAAAGCGTTAGAGTTAAAAGATACGTCTTATTTTAGATGGTGATACTCATATCTTTTTAATGTATCACAACAGATTAGCTTGTGCATTATATTCCTTAAACTACTTACCTTTTACATTGATTTTTGGAGGCCTCAAGGGCAGCATCTAGGGAAGACCCTTGTCCCGCGAGAAGAGGCAGAACCAGGCCACCAATTCGCGCGAAAGCTTAACTCTCTAGTAGTTGTGTGTAGCGTTATAGTCCTTAGTCCACTCTCCAATTCTTGCAAAAAAAAAAACACTCTTTTTTTCCTGAAGGTGTGTCCTATCCAATGCCACTCTCTTCCACGGATAACAACTTCAAACCTTTTTGTTCAGTTCAACGCCACAGAACTTCTTTTGAGATTTTGTTTAGCCGGGATATTCCAAGTACTTAGCGGAAACTGATTCCTGAATATGCCACCAAGAATATCCTCATCCAAGTTGAGAGCAGTGTGGCTGTCCATCATACTAGATAGATTTAGGCACTGTCTAAAAGCGGAGCCGTAGTTTTCAGAAAAAGGGAAAGCAACATGCAAATAGACAAGTTTTATTAAGTTATAAGATAAGAAATACAATTGCTTAAATATAGGTACAAATATATAAATTAATATGTTTTGAATAATGTACACCATGAAGAGAAAAACCATATAATATTTCAGTACAGATGTGTCATGTGCCAATAGTAAATAGATAATAATGAGATAATAACTAATTTGAATTAGATAGTAAATTAAGATAGTTATTCACATTTAAGATTCGTAATGTGTTAATGTTAACAGGTAAAAATATTTAGATAATAAATAACGAATATAATAAAAAAAATATTCATAAGTAGATAATAAATAATCACTCTGTCAATCTTTTTAATATATAAACCTTAAAAAGAAAGAATAATAAATATAGGTCGTGTGCAAATAATAAATAGATCCTAATGATTAGATATAAAATAGTAAAATAATAACTCAATAACAAATGGCACTTAAGTTACAAGGATATTAAATTTTATATACTTCAAGACAGAAAAAAACATAATGCAGCCTTTGAGAGTAGAATAATAGATAGCACATAAGTAAATGATAAGTTAATGAAAATGATCCAGTTTTCAACCTAACATGCTCATGCTTGACAATATCACTGAGGTATTTATATGCATGTAAAATTGAAACTGCACTGTTAAAAAAGATAATAAAAAATATTGATGCGTTTGGTCTAAAAGCAGTTTATATGATTAAGTATGTGAAATCTATATATCATGCTGTCCACTTTGAAAGTTATACAAATACTTGCATTTTGCTGAATGTCAAAAAAGGTTGAAAAAATATTAAAAATATGGTTTGCTGTAATATAAAGTGGTCAAAAAGTAGATGAGTTGCTGGATTTAGTGCAACCCAAGAGGACAAAACATTATTTTGTTACAAGGGTAGTAGAACAAGGACAGCAACTTATATGCCTGGCAGATATATTTGTTAGGGTTGCTGTTGCTCATTTCATTTTTAATTCCACTTTACTGAGTCTATTCTATATACTCTCTCTTTTTATTGGCCCTAGAAGGAAAAGCATTAATGTAATGGCTTAAGTATACTGTTATGGATTATCGTCTTATACATTTGATAAGCAAAGTACTTTTAATATATAGATTTAGGCACTGCCTAAAAGCGGAGCCAGCATTGAACACCTTTTGTATTGACTGATCGAAGTATTTTTGGGGGATCTAGGATCCTGCTCTTTACTGAGATTTATTCATTGGACCAACCAAATGGATCCAGGCCTTATTCAATATTTTAAATTATGCAGTAAATCAAAGTTAACAAACACAATTCCTGGTGTAAATATGGCTATCAGAGTTGTCAAGAGTCTAATGGTAAATTTCCCCACCATAGAAGTTCCATTATGAATATTTTTTTAATCAAAACAATACTCCGAAAAGCTTTGCCCTTGTGCAGAATATGTCATGGATGTAACATCATTCCAAAGATACCAAATAATATATTTACACTGTTTAACTGCCATACTGTAATTTGAATATATCGATTTAGTAGTGATTCTCTTCTTTATTGGGCTGAATATTCAGAAAAATGTCTGGAAATTAAGATCCACAAATGTATCTCCTTTCATGCATTACATATTGGTGCACCCACACTTTACCATATAGTGGCCTTGTTTTTGGTGGCCTACTCCAAAATGAATGCAATGGAGAAAAAGACAGATTGATTTTGGAAGCAAATCCTAAAATCCTAAAAAAAAAATACATCCAAGACATCACTGACAGGGCTAAAATGCTACCTTCTAATTTCAAACCAAACCCTTTCATTGATCTATGTTTGGGGTAGAAAGGAAACAGCTAAGAATATCAATTGACTAAAAAATTGTCGACGGGAGAGTAGAAATAAAGGAAATCGACTCAACTTGAACGGTTTGGTGAAAAAAATATAAGAGTAATGAAAATAATTTGATTGAGCATTTATTGACATTTCCCCTTTCCCATTATCATAACCCTTTCACCACCACAGGCCTCTAAAGAGGCCAAGCCTATTCTATCCAAGCTATGTGAACAGAACATGGTTGTTGCTAGTGTTATATAGTTTAAGTATCTTGCCCGAAAAAACCCTTCCCCTCATAAAAGTTCCATTAATGTATATTTGTAAAGGTACATTCTGACAAGCTTTGTCCTTGCGAAGAACAAGTAATGGATGAAACAGGATTTCAAAGATATTATATAGTGTCAGACAGGTTTAGATGTGATGCAATACTGAAGTTTTCATGTACCATTTTAAGTGGTGATTTCCCATCCTCATGATATTAAAATAGATATTAAAGAAGATATTAAAATATCTACAAATATACATCCAGTAATGCATTATATTTTGGTGTTTTTAGAAACCCTGGATCCAACCATTCCAATAAAATAAATCTAAACCTCTAAAATAAATGTAATGGGAAAGAGACTTGGAAAGGAAATCCTAAAAAAAATATATGTGTGAAAGTACTAAATAAAAAATTTCTAATTTAAAAATCAAATTTGTTCATTCATATATTTTTGGTGTAGAGGGGAAATAGCAAAGAGCATCAATTGCATAAAAATTGGAGAAGTAGGAGAAGTAAAAGCAAGAAATATGACTCTTCTTTAAATGTTTGAAAAGAAAATATAGCAATAATAAGTATATGATAATTTTATTCAGTACATTCCTAAAATAATCCCCTTTCCCATTATCTTTAGGTTGATAGAAAACTGTTTTCTTTACAGATTTATTATTTAAAAAGCAAAAGTTTGTTTTTAGTTTTATATTATATAAGTATCTTGTTCTAAAAAAACCTATTGTGTGTGTACAGCTTAATCACATAGTAATGAACTAGTCATTTGAGCCCCCTCCCTTATGGTCCCACAGAAGTCAGGGGTTAATATGGGGTTTAAGACCACTTTTTAACCAGAATATGTCAAGAGGGGTGGTGGTATTGACGGTTTTGACTCTTTACTTGGAAACAGGCTGTTATTAAAGTCTAATCCCCCACCCTTTCCTGGGACCATGGGTGTGGGGGTATCAAATGACTAGTGAATAAGAACTTCCTACTGTTCTGTTCAAGACATGGTTTTTAATTCTCATGTCTTCCAGTGTTTAGCATTCATCTTGGCCCTCAGGTAATTCCTGGTTCATAAAAAAGTAAAAACAATTATTTATTATTTCTTTCAAAACAATCTTTTCATCAAGCCATTTATAATCTAAGTAATTTTCCACAACTATTTAAAAATAAAATAAACACATGAGATGCAAGATGCAGACAATAACAACAATACATATTGACAATAGGGATTTTTTTTCATCCTCGGTGAGGAAAATTTCTCTTGTAAGTTGAAAAATTTGCTGTATCTTCAAAGGATATGTATCTTTTTAGGACCAAGAGCACAGGATATAAAGACAAGAACGGTCTTCTTTAGCAGGATTTGACAAATGCAACACGATATTTGTTAGCCTTTATGAAATATCTCAACACAATCAATCTGCTCTGAAAAAGTTTTATTAAAGAAGAAAATTTGGCAGAGTGGAATTTCGATTTTTTATGGTGTATTGTATTTTATTCAACACACTCAAGAATATAGATAAAACGAAGAATGTCAAAACAAAAGGTGTTATGCTCAAATAATTTGATTACTAAGTTAAGTACTCGCATTCTCAAAGCAAACAAAAAGGACAACAAAAAGCCCAATAACTGTCATATCCTCAATAAACAATACAAATCGTCGTCCGAAACTCACCTTGCATTGTTTTTTTTTGTCGCTTTCTTGTGGTTGTGTGTAATGTGAACTGTTACTTGCTTAAATTTACTAGCTAAAACCAAATAAATCTTGGCGCGAATGAATGTTAGTAGATCTCCTTTGGTTGACTTTATCCTTAAGTCACAAAATTTGATGCAAAATAAATAATCATCGCATAATCGACAAGAACTTTTTCCCTTGCTCCGTACTTGTATTTAGTCGCCATTTCGGGGCCGAGTGGGGCCTGAGAGTTGCGCGGCTGACTGGCTGGCGAACCAAGTCGCATACCTATACCATATTTCTTTGCCTATGGAGCTACGCGCGCGGCCTGCGGCCGCGCTTGGCTCCGCAAAAAATTTGAAGTAGCACTTAAAGTACAGTAGATATAGGCTACTTAGTAAATCTATATATTAACAGACTTACTTGATTTTTGGAGGCAATGAGCCTCCCCATGTCCCTCTCTCTGGCATTTAGCACAGGTCTTGCCCTCTTCATCTGTAAAAAAATGGGAGTATTGTTTGGGTAATTTTAATCATACATGTATACATATACTATATATTTATATATTTTAGTTGTTGTCTCCCCGGTTAGCAATACTTTGTAATGCTAGAAGACTTGAGACAATAATTGAGTTATTATTATTACTATATTGTTATTGTTATAATATCGTTGCTGAAACTTCCTGATAGGCCAATCAGTTTAGATATAACGATTCAAGGGCCATTGTCATAGATGTCAAGTCACCCACTTTAGGTAAGTGTCACAAGTTATTGAACCTATCATCACAAGCCTTTTGTGATAATGTTCATACATTATCTCTATATTCTGTATAAAACCGCATTGGCTCTCTTGTTTTTTTGTTTCTTTTCACATATATACTGTATTTCACCCGATTTCACAACATTACTGTCCAGACAGCTATCTATGCATATTGCAATTACAGGGGAAGTTGATAATCAATTTTGTATCAGTGATTAAATCAGGGGCCGGTTATACAAAGCCTGGATATAGTGGAAAGTCGTGAGAGAAAACAAATATCTTGTCTTGTTATTTATTGTCAGAACTGAGTGAAAGTGTAAATATCCCAAAAAAAAAAACACAACAGCTAGCAAACATTAGGAAATACGATATTTACACACGCCGTTCTGGCAGGACTGGTATCAATCTATATTATCTATTTTGTAGATAGATGTGACTCCTCCAATACAGGAAGAAGCTAAACACTAACCCCAATTGATTATTCCATGGTTTACTTGCACTCTATATAAATAAACTGCGTGTTTATCCTAGCACATATTGGTGCTACGATTGCCATTTTGTTTTTAAAGAAAAACACTCTACTGTATAATTGTCTTGGTTCATCCTTGGAAGTTACTGGAAGTCAATAAAGACATTACAATGAAAAATATTTGCTATTTTGTACAGACTTCAGTTCAGAACACCTGCCGGAATGGCAAACTTTGAAGGATTTGTTTGGGTTTTAAAGTTTCTTTACGCTCAATTGAAGTAAAAGATATTCAAACACGTCAGTTCTTACCTTCTGCCAAGAGGTTTCTGGGAGAAAAGCCGATTTGTAAGATTAATTTCAATGCAAAGGTCAAGTACTTGAACACGAGTCTGGTTTCAGATGACAACTGATCAGCGGTCTACCAGATGAGAATGCATGAATTTGCAAAGGAAACCCGATATAAAGAATAGTTCAACTAGTCGGCTTGCAGTTTTTATTCTAGATTATTTCTTATTTTATGTTCTTCATTCTATAAAAAAAAACATATAAATGATGCCAAAATTATTTTAAAAAGATACCGTAGGAAACACCAATCGAAGAATAAAACACGAATACCACAAGCAAACATGCTTCGTTGACATAAGGGCATAAGCTAAAAGAATTGTCACACTCCCTCAAAGCGGCATCCTGTTACAGTAACACCTCCGTTAGCCACAAAAGGCTTTAGGGCAACACAAAGAGATCACATGAGGCTGCTTCTTATAAAATCAGGCAAGCATAAAATTGTAATTCAGATGATGCTTGATATTTTTCTTGATCATGACTACCTGTGATTACGCTGTTTGCGTGGGTGGTCCTTGTGGCCCTAGTGTCGATTGCTCGAGCAATTCAAAGTGCGTTCTTAAACTTTAAACTGAGTTTGAACTTCTTCTTGCTAGAGCTGGTAAGTGAATCATGATTTAACGACCGGAGTATTTGTTAAGCGCGCGCGTAGGTGACTCTTGAAACGCAAATGTAATCACAGGTAGCCCAGGCAATGGTTGCTTGTCCGTAGCTCGGAATTCGGCTGTTCTGAGAGGGGACGAGTAAGGCGACGACGAGTGAAATGAGTTCTCTAATAGAAATCTGACTACCCCCGAAAGAACAAAGAGGGATTTTTTATGCCTTTGCAGTATCTTCACGGGACTTTTATTGTCGGATTTGGCTACGTACCAGGGTTATCTAGCTTATGCTTTATAGTTTTGTCTACAAATAGCACGTCAATTGGGAACCAAAAGTGGACCCTCGGCCGCTGTGGGCGCACACCCTGCATCCCCCTCCCCCCCCCCTGGGCATATTTTGGGGAGTCCCTATTTCAACTCAACTTCCCGTTTCGTAGACTCGACTTATTTATCGCGCACCTCTGCTTTCCTTATATTAGTTTATGTGCGTTCCGATGTTTGTGTGTGTGTGTGTGTATGTGGGGGGGGGGGATATGCGACGGAGATTGATTTTTCATTACGGACTTTGCGCAAAAGTACAGACTAGCTCACAGGCTAAAACATCCCTCGCATTAAAACAATGTCAATCAGCATTATATCTTTCGTTTAGCGAAAGTATTATTTTACCCCTCAAACACGGGGAGTAGATCGTCGTCTGTATCGGAATCATAGACATGTTCATTCAATCTGTCGCAAGCTCCAACTGATTTTGTAACCCTTTTCCAGGCAGTCTTGTTGGCATTGCACAGTTGTTGTTCTTGTTATATCAAGCAAAGTAGCCAATAACGAGTTAATGTTCTCACGGCAATCTACGATTGTGCTTGTGCAGAAGGAAAGTAGCCCATAGAGGGTTACTGTTCTAACGGCAATCAACAGTTTACATTGAGTTAACTGACAGCTCATCAGTGGTTGGACAGAGTGATATTTGTTTTCTCTTGCTACAAAGTAGCGAAGCAGCCCATTTAAAGTCACTATTCTCACGGTAGTCGCCGATTTTCCAGCTACCGATTTTTCAAACTACTTCAGTCACCTGGAGCAAGTCTGTAATGAAAAAGAAACTCCGTCCCACCGGCGACCAGCAACAACGGCACATTTACCCTAGGGACTCCCACGCAAAAGGTAAAACCTTTAAAAGAAAAAGTCGACAACAACGCAGATTTATGTTTTTTAGAACGATATTTCGGCTGGCCAATACCTGCCTTCTTCAGCTTCAGGTTATAAATGAGTTACAATGGCATGTTACAGCTAGTATATGTACAAAGTTCATTGATGATTAACTAACAAAAGGTAAAAATAGTAATTGAGTAAGGGGTGACTTATGGAAGATGGTAAATAGGGTGGTGTGGATTACTAAGTAGCTAAACGGTTTCTTCACATATGTTTGTGTATTAAAAAAATAAAAATAACCCGGTGCGCCGAGGTCTGGTCGGCGTAGGTCCTGTATTCATTTTACAAAGACCCGCTCCCATTATTGATAAATATTTCTGCAGTAATCAAGCAGTGCTCATGCGCACACAACTAATATGCAGATAAACGTAACGTATACAATTTTTACTCTTACGCCTAAGTTCTTTACCAAATCATCAGATGTTTTTGAAAATAGACAATGTTCTTATCGGGATTAGGATACCTGTGGAAAGTCACGCATTTTCATCTGGCAGACCACTGATCAGTTGTTGTCATCTGAAACCAGACTCGTGTTGTAGTACTTGACCTTTGCATTGAAATTAATCTTACAAATCGGCTTTTTCCCTAGAAACCTCTTGGCAAAAGGTAAGAACTGACGTGCTTGAATACCTTTTACTTCAATTGAGCGTAAAGAAACTTTAAAACCCAAACAAATCCTTCAAAGTTTGCCATTCCGGCAGGCGTTCTGAACTGAAGTCTGTACAAAATAGCAAATATTTTTCATTGTAATGTCTTTATTGACTTCCAGTAATTTCCAAGGATGAACCAAGACAATTATACTGCATCTGAGATTAGTATACAGCAAGGGTAGAGTTTATTTTCTGTGATTTTTCTCCTGTACAAACAGGTATGTGTATCTAATAAAGACGGCTGTCAAGAAAATCGCGTGTTATTTGAGCTCGACATGGGGTTGCGTTCGGCTTCATTATAATTCGGGAATTTGATTCCCCCAATTTTTTATTTGCTGAATCGAAAGAAATAACACCAATGTTTGCTCAAAGTGCAAAATTTCTGCGAAAATCCATGTACCATCGGTTTTATAAGCCCCTAATTTAAGCTATTATTCAAGTCGACATTTTTTATGAACATGTTTAGACAGCAATAAAATATACTTTTTTTGCCGGAAAAAGTAAAGAAACCACTCGATTTATACCTTATCAACTCCTTTCTAAGGATCTGTATCGCTATTTTTAATTCCGCGTATATTTAAAGAATATTTTGCGATTTTATAGGCAAAATCGTAAATTCGGAATTTCTCGAAAAATATTTATTGTATGTAACTCAAACTTTTTAACCATCATAAGAGAACCAGGGGGTAACTTTAAACCAATTTTGAGCGATTTCGAAATTTCTTATTTGGAACTCCTCAGTTGAATCTAAGGGACTGGTGCACTTAAAACATTTATTAAAACAATACATGTAAGTTAGCTGTTTTTCATAAACTTCTAAGAATTATGTTCTTTAGAATTGATTTTTCGCTTACGAAAGGAGTTTGTATAACAACGCGCGATGGGGTGGAGCAGAAGCAAGGAGGCAAGGTCTTCCTCTCGGGGAGTTTAGGAAACGACTACTTGTTAGGGCAACCACAAGAAATAACTCAATCACATCACTTAAATGCATGCAATGGTACAATCATATGCAAACCTATTTGCCAAGATATTTAAACAGGGAAGACATTCGAAATTAGTAGTATTTATCTTTATAAGTAACCTTTTATAAGAAATAAAATACTCACTTTGACGCCTGGTGCGCCGCCTTTCATTTCGTTTCTCTGGAGGAAAAACACTCTTATATCAACAATTGTAGTCAATATATGAATATCGCCTTTCATTTTATGTTATTGCTTACATTACTATGTGCAAGTGCTTACTCAACTTATAAGTAAGTAAGTAAGTACCTAAAGCAGAAGGATAAATTACGCACAAATTAATAAGTACCTCCTGCAGCTACTGGTTTTTCAGGTGCCACCACCACCACCGCCTCTATTTCTTTTTTTTTTTATTCATTCTATTTGTAAATAAAATAAAAGTCAATTAATTGTTGGTGTATCTTTCCAAAGGAGAGATTCGAACCAAAATTTTTACGTACTTGTTTTTTTTTTCTTTTGCTGATATCTAGGTAACTCGTCGTATTACCAGTCGAATTAGAAACAGTGCGATGAAGTCAATCAAACGTCAATTGGTTGTCAGACGCGTGTGAACATCCGGGAACTTCAGTATTTTAGGCGGGAATTCGTTTGGCGGGAAAACAAGTAAAGCGCGCGTGATACTTCTACACGGCCGTAGCAAGGGGTAGGGGTGGGGCTCTGGGGGCAGCTGTGTCGGAAAATGGCGCCGATAAAGGGGGAGGGGTGAATAGGGGTCACGAATCCGCCTATCCGCGAAAGAATCCGGCGTTCCGCACTTTTATATCCACACAACACAAAACAAACGTGTCCGAAAATGGCGTTGATAAAGAAAACCAAGATAGAGTAGCAAAATAACGCAATGTAAGCTTCGAGACAAAAGACAATGGACTTTCAGAAGAAAGAACGATAGAGTGGACGTCAAACGGGGCTATTGTTTATGAAGTGATAGGCGCGGAGTGCAAATAATATTTGTAATATTGCTTGTCGTCATGTAATACTCGAGTGGAGATATTGATGTTAGCATGTCTGACTACTAGCAGAATCACCAATCAAAGGTGCAAGTTATGTGGGGATGTAAGCATGGATAAAGTTGGGTCAAGTTGGTATGAGATACGATACGAGAACCTAAAAACTTTTTTACTTTTATGCTGGAACGTGCATTACGTTCAGGCTAGGCGCTCACTCGAGTGTCTTATTCATATGTATACATTTTTGCAGTTTCAGGAAACGAGGGTATTTTAGATAGATTATGTATTTCCAGAAAAGACTCATTCTGCAATGAGTATCTTATATATATTATTGGCATGAAACAATCGATTTATGAGGGTCTCAAATGTCCTCCAGGCCCGTACCCAGGATTCTTGGGGGGGGGGGGGGGCGAAATCCGAAAAAGTGGACCTAATTTTTCCTGGGGGGGGGGGGGAATCTCTGTTAAAAATCTTACCAACCACGAAAAAACAAAAAGGGCTTTTTTATGTCTTTGCAGTATCTCCACGGGACTTTTATTTTCGGATTTGGCTACAAAAAAGTCTGACTTGGATTGATGACATATCGGAGTGACCTGGCTTATGCTTTATTGTTTTGTCTACAAATAGCATGTCTATTGACAACAAAAAGTGGACTTTCGGCCTTTCTGCGGGGTGCGTTTGCACCCCCCTGGGTACGGGCCTGTTCTCTGATGAAATTATAGTCTGAAAATTGATGTAATATCGAGAAATTTTGGGTATTTCAAATGTACCTTAATTTGCTTTTGTGAGTCTCTTTACAGAAGTACAGTAGGTGATTTGGAAGCCATTTCAGTGCTGTGATGATTTGAACAAAATATGTCCCCCTACTCGGCGTGTTTGCCTATGATAAAAAGTCACAATTTTACGGGACCATTTCTTGTTTTTAATAACAATATTCTCATTGACAGCAAGGCTTTAGGGTCATTCCACAGTAAACTGTATGTTGTGGAGTCTACATTTGGAGAGATTTGAGACATTATAACTTCTAATTAAGAATGTTTATCTTAATAAAAGTATACTTCTAGGGGAAAGGGGTATATGTACTACAAACAGTAAGGAAGGGGATATTGCAAAGTTTAAATGCTTCTGAGATATTTGATAATATACAGCCGTTGCGGAGTCTACGCAGAAAAATCCATTTTTTTTAGAAATGAACTTTACCTTAAAAACTCTGTGAACTTTCTGAATATTTTTAAGTGGGGCTTAAATAATAAGGAACAACATTCTTCTGGGTTGATTTAAGCAATAAGAATATTTCGCTTTTGTTTTATCTTCTTGGTGAAATTGCTAGTTTTAGATGGACTGGTGCTGTTGCGGAGTCTACGTTGCGGAGTCTACACAAGGGCACTAAACTAGAAATAATTGAAGAACCACAAAAGATGCTGTTTACTGCACTCAAAAACATAGGAAATATTTTCAAAATGTATTTCATTCATATAGTATAGTTTTATCTCAGCATGTTAGATAGTCATATCCCAGCACAATTAGATTCTAGAAAATTGTTATGGAATCTACTTTTTAGCATCTACAAAAATTATTATAACAGTACAATTATTAAGTTTTCTGTAGCAGACACTTTTAATCTTAAATCCAGTTCAACACCAACTCTCTTACAAATGTGGCAACACATTAACAGCTAGTTAAGTTGTCTGACCCTTGCTTTGAGAGACCCGGTCTCTTACCTCATCTAAGTGGGCTCTTGAAGGGCTCATTGCCCTGGAATGCCAGTGGGCAATGTTTCTCATAGTTCAGAACTAAACAGTATTTGGTACTAAATAAGAAACACAATGTACACAAGTACATGTAATAACATGGGTGCTATGATATTATCATTATCTGTAATGATCAGTCAGGCCATTTTATTTTTTTAGCAACTTGAAAACAGCCTCTACCTCATCTAAGTTAGGGACTTCAAAGGGCCCATTTCCCTGCAATGCCAGTGGGCCATGGAATACACACGAGGGGTGGACACTTTCTACATCATCTCTGATTGGCCAGCCAAACTTCTGTGCTCCAACATAATATAGAAACTTGAATGGTATAAGGAATCCATCACTAGATGCATCTAAGGCTCTACCTATGCAGTATTTCTTCACGTGATCCACTGCATAATACTGATCTTTCTCAATGATGCTTGTTTGTGGGGGAAGCAAGGCTTGGTAGTGAAGCTCTAATATCATCTGCTCTCTAACTGCTGGGATGTCAGGATCTTTGCAGAGCATTGGGGCACCAGTGGCCAAGCACCTAGCATACATTAAAGGAAATACACCACAGTCAATTCCATTGGCTTGTTGTGGCAAATCGCCTGGTTTGTTTGATGCAAACCTCCATGTAGCTATGTCGAAACTGCTGTCAGCCTTCTTGAGGACATGCCACATTTTGCACATAGCAGCTTCAGCTGTGGGCTTAATAAATGACCCTGCTAGGCTATCAAGAGCAAATATGGACTTTTCCTTGGGTATAGCTACCACCAGAAACCAGTGGTTACCTCCCGCTGGGCAGCAAGATCTTTTTCAAGGAGTTTTCCTTTAGCAGATAATTGGCGTTTGATGATTGATGATTTCTCAAATTGTTCCCAAGGAAATACAACAATGTTGGGCGAAGCAGTTTGGAGCATTTCAAGGTATGTATCAACAGCAAAGTTGGTAAGAAAGTTATCTTCTTCCTTTGCATGCCCTCCCTGGAGCGAGCTTAGATCATTTGGTGATATGACTCCTTTGCCTTTGAATTTAACTTGACCATTTATAATCCCAGACAATAGCTGTGCCTTGTGAGGGATAGCAGTGACATGACCAGGATTTCTGAATCTAGCCTTAAGCATTGGAGGCAAGCCAAAGTCAGTTGTCAGATTAGGAGCCTTCACTTGGCCTGTCTCTTTTGCTACGACTGATGCTGGCACCCGTTTCGAATTCGTTGCACAGGGTTTGGTTGCAGCTTTTTGTCCTGGATCTTTTTTTACTGCTGCTGGCACTTGCTTTGAATCCTTTCCACTAGGCTGATGAGACAGGGGGCTCTTTGATATCAAGACATGCTCTTGACAGCAATCCTGTTGGGAGAACTGAGAATTCTTAGCCACTTTAATCGTTACCTCATCCACCTTGGCCACAAAGTGAATAGAGTGTGTGGAAGGGATTGCTTTGCAACTGTTCCATCGGGTAATAAGCTTCTCAGTTACCAACCCCACTTGGTCCTCTGAACAGTAGAGAACCCTAATCTTCTTGCACAGTTGTTTTGCTGTGTCTGCAAACTCCTTGGCTGAGGTTACCACCACGCTTGACTGTAGTATTGCCCGCCAAACCACTCTCTTTACCTCCCCACCAATACCATCACAGGGGCCTTTCCCATGCGCAGTCTCAAAAAAATTCCATGTGGCATCACAACCAAAATCCCTTTCATGGTACACCACAATTCACAAGTTGTAACGATTCTTGAACTGCGAGGAGGGACCATCAGACCAGTAGTGGACCTTCTTTACTTCTGTTACTTTCTTAACATCTTCAAGAATCAGAGAGTTGTATGCATAGACAGACGACTTGTCATGAGAGAGTTCGTCACTTACAACAGCATAAGACAAATGCTACAACTCTCCCTCATCATCCCTATAGTATACCACTGCTGTAAACACTGTCACCATTTCATTGTGCCAGTGCGCAGCTATGATCTCTCGTTGATGTTTAAGCTGAAAATTTTCAGCGAAATCTTCGTGTACAATAATTTCTCCAGGTGCCAGTGTTTCTTTGAGGACCGCTAGCTTAATGTACTGACGCCTGATGTTATGCACATGTCTTCCAAATGGCTGGAGCTGTACTATTAGATCATCTTTAGCCTCTTCAAGATTGCAGTTAACTTGCACTTTTCTCACTATTCCATCATCAGAAGTCTCCCACTGATAATAGGAGACTGACTGATCTTCATTGCATTCGTCAAACATGTCATTGACTGACCCCTCAACATCACATTTGCTACAGTCTCTTTCCATGCACTTTGCATCATTTGTACTGCACACAGTTTTACACAACATCTCATCAGCCGTCTTGGAAACTCCAGGGACAGCTTTGCTAATTCCACTCAGAAGTAATTCTATGTTCTCGTGATACTTGCAAACACAAACTTCTAGATCTCTTAAGGTAATAGGTATTACTTCTGGTGGCCTGAGGGATGCAAACTTCGATAAACCAATGCTTGTATCTGATTCTCTCTTATTAAACATTTGGTGCACCTCAGCAATGTTATAAAGCAACAATCTCTTTTGCCTCACTTCTCGCCCCTTGCTAGTTTTTACAGACACACAGTCTTTTTTACATGGGCACATTCTACTTATGTCATCCCTTCTATAAAATTCTTCAACTTCTTTAATGCTCTTGTCTGACAATGCATCTGATCGCTGCTTTCTGGGATCTTCAGCTGGCTTTCTTTTCTTTGAAGAACTGTCAACTGCTTCAATAACTGACTTTCGTTTGCCTGGTGACATTGCTTGTACAACCTTTGCTAGCACATGAGGCACTTTTGAGGGACTCTTCGGTAAGTGCTTTTGCACTCGTCTCACAGCCTTACCTAAACTTTGGGGACTTTTTTAATCATTAGCAGCACTAGAATTTTGTTTACCCTCTCCTTTTCCCTTTACCTTTGCTCTCCAGCGCCTTTGTATTTCTGCCCTCTTTAACCTGTGCTCTGCCTTCTCTTTTTCACTCTTGTTTGCTTTGAATTTAGCATGCTCCAAAGCTTTTCTCTCTCTATCCTTTCTTTGGTACTCTGAAAGCTTTTCTTGGTCACCTTTCAATTTCTCTCTGAATTTCCTGCTTCTTTCAGTACTTGTTGACATATTCAATTCACATTACACGACTAGAAGTGAGTGCAGTAACTATATTACCCACAGTTCTCTAAGGCATGAGGCAGAGCATGCTCAGTAGTTGCTTAGGCCCAGTCCCCTAGGCCCAGTCCCTTTTCAGTACTTGTTGATTCATAACTAGAAGTGAGTGCTGAGAAGCTATATTACCAACAATTGTCAAGGAATGAGGCAGAGCATACTCAGCAGTTGCCTAGGTATACTGTGGAATGACCCTTTATCATGTTTTTAAAGTGATGACATTGCTTGATGAGGCTATAAAATTTTTTGTATTCTGTAACAATGGCATACCTAAATTCATTACATTTCACAAATGTTTGATTGATTTATACAATTGATTCAATGTTTCCTTAGCTAAAGGCACCAGAGAAAGGTCCCAACACACTTAAAAAGAGGAAATATATTTCAGACTCAAAAGTTAATTTATTTATAAGGTAACAGTTATCTAGAATTTATAGTGAGGGTACAGTATTAAGTGTTTAAGAACTGTCACTATTTCTTTGTTTAGGCGGGTATTTTTTTTGGGTGGGTATAGAGGAAATAGCCCAAGGGGAGTCTTCAGGGTAAAAGTTTTTGGTGGAAGCTTATAAATAAGGATTCATACTCATGTTGTGCAGTAAGATAAACTATAGAGACCATGCACGTACATTTTGAATAATGAATAACAGTCGTGTGATAGTTTCTAATTTTAATAGCATTGTAAATACATCAAATATACTTGAATTGAAATAAGAAACACATGCATACGGATACGCTGCCCGATACGAAAAAATTGGCTGCTAGAAGGGGTGGGGGTGGGTGGGAGCGAGACTCCTTTCTACACCCCTGCACTCAGTTATTTGTATTGATTACGAATTAGTCAGTTTTCTTTGTGTCAAAAGGGTTTATGCTGTTATTATATAGTGGTGTTACTGCCACAGCTACATTTCTGTATTTTTTGGCATTAGTTTGCCACCCAAATTGATGTGATAAAAGTGAACAACAAAACACTCAGTAATGTTGGGTATTAAATACAACACCGCCCCTGTTGTGATAAGCAAATGAGACCACGGTGGGCTAATATGTGGTCAAAATCGGCGCTTTCGTATTCTCGCGAGCCCGCAAAAACCAGCGGTTACCCATCCAAAAAACACTCGGAATTAAAAATGGCGGCAAAGGCTGTTCGAAGGAGTCTTGTCAAAATTATTGGATTTAGAAAGGAAAACAAACAATAGTGGAAGATAAAAACAAAGCAGCAAAAAATTGAGCTTCTATGACAAGCTTGAGTCTCTCTAAAGAAATAATTTTGTCGGGGTTCGAGAAGAGCGACGCATATTTTCTTACCAATCTGTTGTCAAGGCTACACAAGAGAGGTTGCAATGTGATTGTGTTTCTCTAGGAACGAAAATTGAGGCCCAATGGGACAGATCCCCGAGGAAGGAGTCTCTGGAAGATTTCCTTAGAAGGATAAAGTCTGTGAGCATGTCGAATTATTTTTTTTATTCTATTGTTTTTTTAAAGCATTTATGCTCTGTGGATTCTAGCTTCAATTTTTACCAAAAGGTTCATGGTGATATTTGTAATAGAATACCTGTGATTTATTAAATAATATGTCTAACATGATGTTTCTTTGCAAATTGATCTACATGTAACTGTTTTCCAAACATCGGTACTGTATATTTCAAACCCCTTAACATATTTTAATAACAACCTTGTACTATACAATTCGAGCATCACTCCCCTTTGAACAATTTATAAAATGCTACATTCCTATCTCAAGCATCTCTTTATGACTGGGCAAGAAAGTAATTTTTATCTTGCCTTTACCTTTTCTCTAAAAAGTATATTCCTAAGCAAAAATAGTAGTATTAGAATTTTCTTTTAAATCCACTTACTCTTTTGTAGCTTGAAGCAGTCATAAAAATCCTTGATACATGAGTCCACCTTTTTCATGCAATCCTTCCAAGCTACTTGGCTTGTACTGGTGTATTTCATTAACAACTGTACAAGGGCTTAGAATACCTGTTATTGTCTGAGTGGATCTATGATTTCTCTATTTTTATTATTCTGGATTGCCTTTACTTAAAAAAAGCTTTATTTTTATTTGCTATTCCAAGTCCTTGTTAGCCGTCTTCCTCTTCTATGCCTTATCTTGTGAATCCCATAAAAGGTGATAACTCTAGTTTATGATACCCAAAGAACTATATCAACCAAAATATATTCAACTATATCAATTAAAAAATTTTATGTCCCTAGATTTTCCAAATATTTATTAATTAAGTGTTGTGAGACTTGATTGACAGTTATTGGTGCCCTATACAGTGAGTACAGAAGAGCTTGCTTTAATTTTACAGCAGCAAAACTTTATTATTGAGTTATTTATCAATAAAAGAAGAGTTAGAAATGAAACTTCTATCTCCTACTATATAAATCACTAAGAGCAATAGAAAGCAAGACAAAAACAAACTTAGTATAAACTATTCCTTTTTTTAATCCTGGGGGTTTTTGTTTACCCCACTCTCAAAAACACTTAAATCATAAGAAGAAACCACAGATTACCAAAAAGTGATAGAGGATGGCATAGCCACAGGTGAACATAGTTTTCCTTACATGTACTAAAATCATTTTTGGTTTGTTGTGAACAGACACATCATATACATAACCGTTGATGCAATGTCAAAGTATTTTGTGCAGCTGTCCTTACTGTCAGACTAGGCTAAGACTAAGGACCGCTGTGGTAGAGACCATAGTCTAGTGAAAATAGAAACAGAATCTTTGAGACTGAGGAGGTGTTAAAGTGCTTCAAGAAACTGATGACAATTATTTAGGATGTTCATGATAACGTAAGTGATGCCTGTCCTTTTTGTTTTTGTCTACACATTAGTCTACTCAACTGATTTGACAAATTCCTAGTCTAGCTTCTAGAGCAGCTGTGCAGTAGCTGGTACCAAGTACTCATATTTTTTTTTTATGCAGAGGAATCTTTTTAGCTAAAGAGGGGGAGGGGGAGGTCAAGCATGCCTACCTGCCAAGTTCTCCATACTGTAGGTCACTCAAGAAATAGGAGCAAAGTAAAGGACACCTTTTTTCCATATGTGAAGGCACTAATACAAATAAAATTGATGTTGGACCTGTCACATTCCAAAAGTTAAATTAAAACCTAAGGAAAAACCTACAAGCAAGTGTCATCCAGCCTTCAGATGATATTCTACAACTACATTCGGTGAAGGGTCCAGCCCTAAGAGCAAACTCAATCCAGGAATATCGTTTGTTTTGAATTAGTTGTGCTGATTTAGGATGGAAGAGTTAACAAGAACATAGCTTAAGTAAACAAGTTTCCCTCTGTTCAGGTTTTAGCGGGTGAAGTACAAAAAAAATACTCTCAAATAACAAAATAAGAATTTATGAATATATGAATATATGAAATAGAGTGGGCCTACGGTTGAACAATTGGTAACCACGGCAAAGTGGACTGAGAATTACGCTTGCTCTGACTTTGAAAGCTAATAACTTAACAAAAACCAAACTAAAGTCGATGGATTTTATAGAACGTTTACTTGAATCTATATTAAACATTTTGTTCTTTCAGGGTTTTTAAATCAATGAAAATCAAAAAAGAAAATGGTACTCATTCAATCCTTGCGGATTCGTCCTGACATCACATCTTCGAGAAACGCTGGACGCGCGCGAAAATTTCTCCCTTCAAAGCAGAGATTAACAGTCGCCATTTTGTCCTTTGGCTGAGAAATTTCAGGGAAGACAGATCAATAGTTACTCGATCCTCTGCCGAAATACTATCGGCCAAAAATCTCATTTAGATATCAAATTGATACTCATTCGCTCGATCCCCGTTATACGCTCGAACCATCTCATTTTCCGACTAGATGCGAACTAGAGAACCTCACAAAAACTTTAATAACTTGAAAAGCTTTAGGTTAGACGAGCTGATTTTCAAGACATATACACAGAGAAGCATAACAAAGAAAATGTTCATGAAAGTTTTGCTTGTTCGTCTGATTTGATAGGTTATTTTCTCGTGTTTTTACAGAGGACGCTCGAGTAGATATCCCACTCGCCAGAAAAATTCTGATCGATTGACAATCATACGCTCGAGAGTTTTGTCAGTTTCTGAAAAACAGAGGACTTACGGGGAAAAAAGAGGTTCTCATGAGAAAGACAATGAAATTTTCTTTTGAATCCTG
This sequence comes from Nematostella vectensis, assembly GCF_932526225.1. Taxonomy (NCBI): domain Eukaryota; kingdom Metazoa; phylum Cnidaria; class Anthozoa; order Actiniaria; family Edwardsiidae; genus Nematostella; species Nematostella vectensis. Next base: position 22,068,420 of record NC_064034.1, on the reverse strand, counting down.
GATTTATATTAACATCAAATACAATATTTGTGCTGCTTTGGTGGTCTGATTTCAGCGCTTGCGCCAATCGGCAGTGCATTGTTTACAGAACGCGCCTTTGGTTACCGTGGAAGCGAAATGCATTCGAAAGTGGGGAAATCTGCCGGCATTTGAAAGCGCCGATTTCGTGCGCCCGCGAGCCCATCGTGGACATGTTTTTTTTACTTTTGCTGATTATTTGATTTGTTCACATGTAGATAACCACTAACAACACCATCTGCTATGTGTAAAGCATCCTACAGTATATCTTCCCATGTCCCATCCAGAAAAAGAAGTAAAAGTGACATAGTGTTCTATGACATAATTTTGAAGTGTATAATACTATAGGCCTACGTCTTTCTTGTTGAAGCTTTTACATGTTTGCACTGCAGGATAATCTCCTCTCTCCCATAAATAAAGATCACAATATATCAAAGAAAACAAAAAAAAAAGAAGAAATAAATAAGCGGGAAAAGGAAAGGGAATACTATATATTGTTTCATGGTCAAATTATTGACTTAAGGCTTACCAAGTGCATGACACCCCTTTTTCTGTCTCGGCATTGAACATCTATTTTTATCAAATTGTTTCTCTTGGTGGAGATATATTCTGTGTAGTATGTGAACTGGATAAGCTCAAGGTTTAACAGTGAAAAGTCATAAAGAGAGAGTACCGCAATTGCTTGAATAGGCGCTTTTTTGAGCAATTACACTACCCATCAAAAAGTTGAGATCACCTGAGTAGCTGTTATGAGGATGATATTGAGCTTGAGACGGGATTTTGAGATTGAATATTTGGTCGACGACTTAGGTTGACGACTCTTCTACTTTGATGCTTGATACTTTTGTGTGGTTGAGTTTTGTTTTTGTTGGTTCTTATCTTTGGTCTTTAAGTGTTCAGTTTTCTCTGTTTTGGGAACCTTTTTCAAGCTTTGATGTTGCTATAGCGGGTACGTCCAATAGAAGAGATAACAATTTACAGATATACCTACAGATACATAGAGAATTATAGAAAAATAGTAGTTTGAAAATAAAAGTGTACAGTTATAGTACAGACTTGCCTGGATTCCCATGGCCGCAGTGTATGTACCACCAAAAGGGGTAGATACCGCACGTGCTACTACACGCCAGCCATTGCCCTCACGGGCCATAGACCGATCAAAAAAGCAGAGTGAAGATGAACTTAAACTTAAAAAAATACAGAATACAAGATATTTTAAATTGTTACATTCTGTAGTGAAAGTTCAATGTTCTCTTAATGTATTTTACTTTTGGCAACTACTAAGTTCTATATCTATTGTGTCCGATTGATTTGCTACCAAAGATATTCTTACATAGGCTTGAATTTTTTTTTAGAAAAGTTAAGAAAACGATCGGTCTATACATTCATCTTTGCCAGCCTGACAGTGCTCATGACCAATAGTCAAACACTGTGGCACGGTAATCTAGTAGATTACTATTCGCCCAGCTGTGCCCACTGAACAGAGGAAGATCTCCACTGCCCAGCAAAAAGGTGACTTCTCCCTGACCACAGTGCATAGGACTGCAGTGAGTCAGCACTGTGCAGGTGGCGATCTCCAACCGCTCACTAACCTGTCAGCTACAGTGCCTCAAACAACAAAGGTCAGCACCAGGCCCCAGTAATTTTGCGATTACCAGCCTTCCCGGCAAGCCAGGTCCAGCACTTGGAAGTGCAAATGCCGTCAATCCAGCCACCTGCCCGCCAGTCCTCACCCAGAATGCCAAGCTAGGGTTGATCACTCTGAGCAAGATTTTCCCTCATTTGCTAGTTACAGTGTATTCCTGACCCCCATGCCGGATCAACACTGGGCACAGCAATGTTCACGGACCACGCGCCGCAACATTACTCTATGCCTACTAACCTGCCGGCTTCAGTGCTTCAGGTTCCGCCCTGTGCTGCATCACTGCGCACCCTGCGTACTGCCTGTAACAAGCACTGTGCAGTAATATGTAAAGATATTACTATTGCATGCCAGCCCTTTCCCTAGCCTAGCTAATGTAGGCATTCGGGCTATACCTCCAGGCAAGCAAGAAAAAGATGGCATTTAAGGAAAAGAAACAATCACCCCACATGATGATCTCATCCACATCTTATTGCTCTTAACAAGACAAGCTTAGGAGCAACTCGTTGTTGACTCGATGTTGGATCGTTATCTCTCTAAATCATTCTTCATGGTTATATGCTTCAGCCCACCGTACAAGTTCTAGAAAGGTGTTTCTCTGGTATGCAGGTGCATAGTCACGTCTCTGGCGACACTCTGCAGAGAGCTGATGAAGCCTCTCATCTCGAATGTACGGGCTCTCGTTGTCCGAGTGTCTACTGCTCTGAATCTGTCTTCATTGACCAGAACATCCCCATGGCATGCGAAATCTGGGTCAGTACCTTCACCTCCAGCTGATTTAGCTCTTGATAAAGCAACAAACAGCGCACCAGGGTTCTTTGATTCAAAGGCATACTTACCAGGGTGAATCACAACGTACCTGAATGGTTCCCCTTCCCCTACCGTCATACCTTGGCATTTGTGGATCGTCATCCCCCATGCCAGTCTCAAGGGAACCTGGACACGTGTGCACCTACATGCACATTCAATAGAGCGACTAACAGGCACAATCGGCACTACTTGCGGGTCACCTGCAAGGAATGCTGGTCTAGTGTAGTTAGTGAATCTTACCATCACATAGTCAGGGAGCGGTGGTGGATCATCAGTTTGTCTACGTCCGTTGAGATACACAATATCCACAACCCGACCAACAGCACCATTAAAAAGGCCCCATGTAGCCTTAAGGTTAGCTACCAACATTACCTTGCTATCGCGGTACAGGCAGAGACGAGGCAGCAGGCTACCTGCCTTGTTGCTATCTGCTTTTTGAGCATGATGGCCGTGGTTCTCTGCCTTTATCTTAGCAACTGGATGTCCTGGTAGGCTATTGCACTCCAAGATCTTCGTCTTGTTTCTACCCCACTGTAGGAAAGACGAAAAGACCTTCTTCATCCATTCTTTAAAGAAGTCCATTACCATGTGTTTGCTGTAGGTTCTGCCACTGAAACTGCTGGAGCCAGTGTACCTGCTCTGTAGTGGTTGTGTATGTTCGCAGTGACATCAGCATCTCTCAGTTGCCGCTCAGACTCTGCCTGTCTGATTGTCTGTGTAAGTTCAGCAGCAGAATCAAACATCGTCCACACCAGGCGACCATGGTTGGAGGGAGCATTACGAGAGTCAGGTATGTATGTTGGGGTGGGGCTCATTAGCACCACCACAGGAATACCTCCCCATAGCTGCTCAGATGTTGTCCCTTTATTTATTCCATACCTCAAAATAAAATAAATAGTACAAATCTTTTATTGTTATATTTCTCATGTCTTGCATGATGAAGATGAGAAAGTTCAGAGACAGAACGAGACAGAGACAGTTCAGAGGAAGAGGTAGAATGATAACATGTACATCCTCGTCCTCCCTCTCTCCAATTAAAAGAAAGTGTTTCAAATATTACCTCATGTGCTGCTCCATCCAGCCTAGCATTGTACGTCCAACCATGGAACGTTCATCGCCAATTAGGACAGCCAGGTTCTTGCAATTCTCCTGCAACGTCCTCAGTGCATTGCCAGCGGCACCGTGAGTTCGTTGCACGCTCTCCCACCAGTCGGTTAGAATAGAAAGCTGTGAGCTGTAGTACCCTGGGCTATAAAGGCTGCATTTCCTGTTGGTGTCACAACCTGCACTGCATCGTTCTTACCGAAAAGCTGTTGCACAAGCCTTTGGATGCACTTGATCATGTAAGACTTGCCTGTGCCACCAGTGCCTGACACCACTAGCCTCAAGGGGGTGTAATCATCTGCGATATAAGCATAAGCTTATAGCATAAGCTCTCCATCCTCTGCATTGTCACTTTCTTCAATTTGATTCACTAGCCATACTTTGGGATCAGCAGTCTCTGGGATTACTATTGTACTGCTGCTCCAGTCAAAGTCCTCAGCTCCATCGTCATACTGGAATTCTTTCACGCCCTCATACGTCTGGTTTGGTCCAGTGTAGTTGTCAACCCAGTCTGGTTGCTCTTCCGCATCTGCTGGCTCATCTTCACCGTCAGACTCGTATGTTGGCTCTCTCGCACCTTCAGCTTGTCGTGAAACATTAACCACGATGGCTTCGACGAACATAGGACACTGATCTGTGATGACAAACCTTGAAAATGCATCTTTTCACGACTCATCGGCAGATTTCAGCTCATCTAGTCTGAACCAGTTCGGCCAGTGGAGTAGCATCATGGTTCTACAAAAATCCTCCTGGAGTGGCCAGGTAGCATGGGTGGAGCCACCACTAACAACTGGGACTTTTTCTCTTTTAGATGCAAACTGATACCAGGAACAAACCTGATCACATGGTCTGGCTAGATACTTGTCTAATGCTGTACTTGAGGTAGCTGTATCCCAATTTCTCTCAAGCCTCCGGGAACCCTTCATTGACAGGTAAGAGAGCTGGCGAGTACATCGCCATAGAGGAAGGCCACTAAGTTCGGACGAGGCCTCTAGTCAACTTACATCTCTCCTGCCAACAGTTTTCATTAGCATTCGTGCACAAACTGATCTACCAGACACTTCATCCGCCGAGTCAACTGCATTGACCATGTCCTTAAAGAGATCCTCAGTTGCTCCTGTATGCTCATTTACATGCATACGCACAAACAGTCTACAATGGCGATAATGTCATCAGTGCTAGGGTTGTCAGGAGGTGGGTTTGACAGAATTACGCTCAAATCGCAGTTTGCTCTCCAGGATTGAAGGTTATATCTCGAGTGCTATATAACTCTTGGGTGATCTCTTGCCATCTCTAGGCGATCAGCCCCATTGCGATCTGCAACATTATCCAATTCTTCTCTTTTTTGTTTCCCACGATGGTACTCTGAACCGAATTCCATACGACAAACACGCTCTCCAGGTTGCATACCAGGTTCAGCATGTCTAGGTATGCGAAGACAATAATCTCAGCAGGTGTGAAGGCCTACACGATTGACGAGATGCAGATGGTCTTCACGCACAGCATCCACGTCTAACAGCATTCTCACCAAGGGGTCATCATCCTCAGACACTGGCTCGGCTGTTCCTTCTGGTGGTAGCCAGAATTCTTTACGTGGTTCTCCATCCTCATCTTTACCTAGGTTTAAGAGAAATTTGTAAAAGGAATATGAAATTACAGTTACAATGTTTAAAGAAGTGTGGGCAGAGCATCACTTTGTCGTGCCTGTGCCTTTCAGCACTGGTTCCTGGGTTCGATTACCAGTTACGTTGGAGTTGAATTGGTTGGTTGGTTCTCCAGTTTTTCTCCCTCCACAAAAACAAATTCTTAATCTTAAGCTGCAATCCATGGTCAAACATGAGTTGTATTGAGGCTGCCTGAGGCACCTTCCTATGCCTTTAACTCAATCACTCTGCGCTCTTGTAATCCCACATTGTAGCTGCAGCAAAAGTTATGAACTTCCACAATTAACTTTTTAATTTGTTTATTTACAAATGAAAATAATTACATGCTGGGTTGGATGCACTGATGGCGAAATTGTCCTCCACCCATTCGTTCAGCCTGCGAACTTTCTCTGGCTTCTGGCACTCCTCTTGCACAGCTTGGTGAAGAAGCTCATGAGGCTGGCGGTCTTCTCTCCAGCTCAACTGATGCCAGTGGATTTGGCTACGTGATTCCGCAAACTCGTACCTGTACCAGTAGTCACTCACTCCAAAAACAGGTCTAACTACGTTCTCATGATATGAGCGAGTGTGCATATCAAAGTAGCTCACCACCAGGTGGGTGTTCTCTTGAACTGCCTTGAAACGAGCATTGCTGTCTTCAAGCAAGTTCACCGTCTCCCCAGTTGTCTCGAGGATATACTGCTCTAAGTGGAGGCCAGTAGAACTCTGCACAGCTGCCTGTCATGAAAAACGATGGAAGCCCATGTTTCTCATTAACCATACACTGCACCATCGCTCTTAGCTCTCTGCGTCGCTGGTCCCAATACTGTGAAGGCTTGCGCCAAAGTACAATAGCTTGTTGGCGATGGTGGTGTCTCCTCTTGTCATACGCTCTTGCAAGTCCGCAACCGTCATGTTATGGACCACAAACTTCCATACCTTTAAAAAATGGGTTTTTTTTTCATCAAAGATATTTGTGTTATTATTATTATTATTATTATTATTATTATTATTATTATTATTATTATTATTATTATTATTATTATTATTATTATTATTATTATTATTATTATTATTATTATTATTATTATTATTATTATTATTATTATTATTATTATTATTAATATTATTATTATTATTATTATTATTAATTAAGGATAATAATAATCTTTATTAACAATAATTATAAAATCGAATAATCTATGTACAATTCTCTACAATCACATTTTTTGACATTAAAAGTATTATTGTTTAATCACTGATGAATTCAATAATAATGATAACAATGTGTAAAAATAATTTAAAAGCAAAAAACTAATTCTAAAAGTATGGAGTGTTAAAATATCGAGAAAACTAAAAACTAAAAAGTACATTAATCTTATTCAACCCGAGCTTTCAGAGTTGGCAATTTTAAAGTCAATGTTCTTCAAATCGAATCTGTAATTTCTTGCCTGTGACCTTCTGAGGCAGACAAGCGCAGAACGGAGAAGGGCGGAGACTCTGGCCCTTATCCAGCTTTTTGTGTCACTATATCGTTCTCCCTTCTTAACAGCTAGCAGCTCGGCGAGGCAACTGTAAAAACGCAGACATTCTTTTCCCATCCCACCAGTGCTTGTAAAGGTTCCTTGTTCAACTTCGAGAACTCTTCGCGAGTATAATCTTTTCTTCTCGTTCTCATGATTGCGATAAATCTGGTGTAGTTCTAAGTCCCTATAAGAGCCAGCATTAGGGTGACAGACCCTGACATCAAAGAACGCTGCTCTTTGTGGTTCCCAGAAACCCCGGGCGTGTATATCTAATCTTGCATCTGGGGCAGTATTAGGTCCCCTTCCGAGTTGTTCCCCTGTGATATCTTGCAAGAAAGGCTCGATCTTTACATCATTGCAGAGCCATTCCAGAACCTATAATTCGTTATGGCGCTGGTAAATGAATCCTCCTCGCTTACAGATCATCGCATGATCTAGTGTGAACTTGTGCCAATCATAGTGTAGTTTGATGGCGTCGCGAAATTCCCCCTTGTTTAGGTTGTAGCCCATCTCACGGAGGGGGAGCACTGTAAGCCACACTGAAGATCCCTTTTCTGCGGCAAGATCTAGTGCGCGGTGGATGTTCCGCGGAGCTTCGTCCCTTATGCCATCTGCTCTCTCCTTAAGTACCTCAGCCCTCTCGCTTTTTACAGCTTGCTGTAGTGACTTCACAACAGAATCGTCAGGCAACTGATGACTTTGAACTACTATCTGTTGGACAAGTGGGGCGGTAGCTTTAACAGAAGATGATAGCTCTATATCTGCTTCAAGACATGGATTTGTCATGCTTAGACCCCCTAGACGGACGGGTAGTGCAAGGAAGTCTCTCTCAAGCGGACTGCACCTATGGTCAGTGATTGCGGGAATGAGCACATTCTATATCGCGTTCTCAAGCGGCTTTAGTAAATCCTGAATGTCTGGCAGAGTCCTTAGAAAGTAAGTATAGCGATGTTTCAGGCCGAAGGTATATACAGCTTAGCATGCCTGTGGTTGCGAGAGGGCAAATTCTGCTAGCTTTGTAACCTCGCACCTAAAAAGCTTGGGCCAAGAATGTTAATGTTATCCCACCACTTCTTTATTTCCAGTATAGAGCCGGCTCCGCAGGCATCATCGGCAAACCAGCACTGTTTGGTACTGGATGCCGCCTGCAAACTTGTGATCAGCGGTTGCATGCTTAAAGCGTGCTTAACATCGTGCTCTTCCCTTTGCCGGCGATAACATAAAAAAAAGTACCATCTCTTCAAGCACTGAACAACAAGTGCCTTTTAAACTAAATGTATGTAAAATATCAACGTGATTCTCAGAGAAGAGAGTGTTTTACTTATAAGGATTTTTTAAAGTTTTCTGTTTAGCTTTTATTTTAAACAAATTTTTTCTTTTCTTTTTTGTTTTGTTTTGTTTTTCTCTTTCTTACTTCGGCATACTAACAATAAAGTAGCAGCGTTCCGTTTTTTACACATAAAGTACAGAGTAAAAAGTAACAAAGAAAACGCTGCTTACCTCTCTTTCCATTCTCCATTCATAAAGAAACGTAATATAATAATAATACCAGTAGGTATCGATATTGTTTGCTGTGTTTTTGTTTCTTGTCGAAAGCGAAAAGTGTGAAAAATCTGTCGTCATTTTCTGTCATCATCGATAAAGTTGGACCAATCAGATTTAGTGATGTCAGCCCACGTGATCCATTCATATTATGAGGAAGCCTGGGCAGAGGTAGATCGCTGCTGGCTGGCTGGCTGGATGGATGGCATCTTGTGACAATGACCTCATTGACCACAAAAACTGAGTCGCATAGTTATAGACCATTTCTCTATACCTATGGGGCTCCGGCTCCGCTATCAAACATATGATACCAGACAACATTTATAAATGCTCGTAGCAGCTCAACATTCTCATTAGATAAAATAAAGTTATCAATTGCATTGTTTTTATGCCTTGTCATCTCAGTTGCTGCTGGACTCTTGATTGCATCAAAGATACTCACTCGATCTTCCCTGGTTGTGAATTCAGTCTTTGGTTTGGAGAGCTCGCCCTCATTGACTCTAAAGGTTTCATTCAGTAATGTCAAATTGATTGGCTCGGTTTGATCATGATTTTCATAGAGTTCCCATAGGTTATTTGGAATTTCTTGGACTTCCTTATCTATATCGTCTTCCAATAAATTTGCAACTGTTTGCCTGAACTGTCTGTCATGTGACACAAAATAGCTAAGGTCATTTAGGTTTTGTTTTCTCCAGCACCACAAATCATCACTTACCACATCTATTGATGATGTCCCCTCGTTGCATATTACAGTGACTGGAACAGGTGCCAAGTTTTGGTTTGAATTGTCTTACCTGCAGGTTGCTTGAGGAAAATCCTGTGAGCTGTGAACCACTACTACAGCCTGTAAAGTTTGCCCTTGAGCTTTGTGACATTTAATGGTATATGCCGTGCCAATGGAATATGTGATATAGATCCTATGATTGCTCCTTGGTCATTATGCTTACTCCACGTTTCCCTAGAAATTCGAATAGGACCTACACCCTCAAATCTCACAATAGCGCATGAACCATCCATTCTTTCAAACTCACCTATTGAACCATTTCTCGGTCTGTAAGACTTTTTCCAAAGGAGCATTAACTTGCAATTTGGTTTTAGGAACACAACACATTCTGTTGGGCATGACAAGCCTTTTATATCACCTCTTGTTTCCGCTTTTATTTCTATCATTTCTCCAGGAAGAGTCCTTAATACAGGTATGTTGTGCATCAAATCGTGCTGCCTCATAAAAAAAGATATGTACTGCCATCTCAGACACAGCAGGATCTAGATCACGCTCAAGATATTTCATGAATCTTTGACCCCTTGTTGAACAATTACCTAACCTTAGCTCTCCAAGAAGAGAAAGAAATTCATTGTGGGCTATCATTTGAGTGAAGAATTAATTACTAGTGCTATAGTAAAATTGTGTACAATATTCACTTGCATTTGCTTAAATGTACACTCATGTTTATTCAGTAGGCAGAATAGCAATCTTTATTTAGTAAACATTACTGCATGTAAGTCAATAATTTTTAGAAATCGGGCTATTCCATTTTAAATTTTATTTTGTAATCCTCCTTTATTGAGAATCTTCCATTATTAACTCTGGATTATCATATGATTTTGATTTTGACCCTGGATTGCAACAGGGTTGTGCTAGAGAGTAGCTAGATTTCCACAGGATTCATGAATTTCCAATAGGTTCACGCATGTTCACTTGGTGTTTCTGGATTCCAACAAATTTTAAATGGAATGGCCCGTTACTTAACAAATATAATGTGTGGTGCAACATGCTTGATGAAAAAATATTCTGAGGCATTTCTTAACTCATGCCATATGCTATTGTCTTTATGTATTCGTTCGAGGAAAAAAACATGTCGGGAATAGACAAAAAAGTCACACCAGCTTCTTCCTGTAACCCCTATTTGATGTTGGACTTGGCTGTAGTAAAGATGATTTCTGTTAAGGTGGATGATTCCTTCTTCATCTGCTTTAAGGTAAGGCAGATTGCTTGAAAAATAGGAGGCCAGTTAGACATTCCTTGTTTTTCACTCTGCCAGCCATCCGCCAAAGAGAAAGGATCGGGTAATTTATTGCCATCGACATTTAAAAGTGAGCTGAACTGCTTCGCTTTGAGTGCTGCTACTTCATCACGGCTCAGTTTGACTGGAGTAGCGAAATCGTTCGCGGCAAAGGCCCGCTCGAATAGTTCATCTTTAGTTCCTGATACCTTAACGCCTCGCTTACGAAGGAAATCCTGTAAATAAGGAACTTTCTAATCTTCTTTCTAATCTAATCTTTCTAAGTCTTCTAATCGAAGGTTACTTTCTTTGATTTTCTCATTATCCGACATCTTTTATGAAGTCGTGGGAAATACGCGCCTCTTTTTAAATTCACTCACGTGGAGTAACTTTGTTATTGTTTTTGACATTCGAATGAGTGTTGCGTGTCGAACTTCCGGCAAAAATGTTGCCATTTTAGAAACAAACAAAAGCGGATTAGTAAGGAAAAAGTCAAATAGCAATATAAAATAATATCTATCCTAACTTTCTGTAGCCGAAATTTTTCGAAAAAAAATAAAAATCTACGATGTGAGAGCTAATTTCGTTCACCGAATATTTCTCTTCTGTCCTCAATGAATGTATGGGAAACACGCAACTAATCGATATTTTGATCCGAGTCGGCGCCAGTCCCCCACGGTCATCACTAAACTCCAACTTGGCTTATTGTAGGATTATTCGAGGATAATGCGCGTTTTCACTACAAGATTATACCGAAAGATTCCAGTTTTCCCTCCATTTTCTGTATAGGATTATTCCATATTTTCGAGTTTTCCCAGCATTTTGTCTACAGGATTAATTCGAGTTTTCGAAGCATTTTCCTTTCTGGGTTATTCCTTCAGAATTCGGGTTTTCTCCGCTCTTTCACGCTGGATCATTAACCTTTTACCTTTCCTTTCTCAGAGTTGTATTTAAAGATAACCAACACATTATATTGATAAAATTCAAATTTATTTAACGTGTCACATCGTATCATAATTTTACAACATAAATAATTTCTTGTAAACGTTCACTGCTTAAAATCCTGTCTACTATAAAAAATGGTCTCATACTTTGAATAAACAGCATGTCATTATAATCGTTCATATTAAATAATAACTTGTAATCGCTCTCAAATACCTGAGGGATTGAATTTGCATCTGCAATTTGTTTAGGCCATGTGTTGTGACATGTATGACAAAGACTTTTCTGCCATAAAACACCGCCTTTGAATGTAATAGAAGTATATGTAATATATAGATTTAGGCCCCGCCTAAAAGCGGAGCCAGCTTTATTACCTTATTTTCATATTGGGAATCTTTGGGCAGTTTAGGGGTATGACCCCCTCAAGAATAGAGTTTCTAGACTAGAATTTCTTTTGAAAATAAAATAGAGATTCATAATAAACAACATTCACCTCAGTCTATATGCTGTAAACAGACAGTGAAAAATTCTGTTAAAAGACAGTAGAAAGTGCTGTATGCTTTATCCCCCCCACGCACTTTTTCATACATGTTACTTGTTTGTAATGCACGGTCCAAGCTAGATTCTATTTTATCTCAGCTATTTCTCTCACCGTAATGAAATGCTGGACCTCCTCACAATCACCACTTCTTTTGCAACTTAACAAAAAAAATATTGGTGATATTTTAGTTTTATTTATTAACATAGCTCTGGGTGGCTTTATTTGATAGACAACTGATACTGAACAGATATTTCCTATTTTATATTTCTATAATCAAATAATCTAACATTTATATGCCTTGCCATGTACATCATTACTCATGTTCAAAATGCTTAGAGAAAGAAATTGCTTGACCATTGCTTGAATCCCACAAAAGAATGAAAAGAGTATAGCACTTCGGACAACCCACCCCTTTAAAAAGGAAAAAGAAATCACAGTTTTGGTTATTTTAATTGTTAAAATTGTAGGTAGGTAGGTAGGTAGGTAGGTAGGTAGGTGTAGGTAGGTAGGTGTAGGTAGGTAGGTAGGTAGGTAGGTAGGTAGGTAGGTAGGTGTAGGTAGGTAGGTAGGTAGGTGTAGGTAGGTAGGTGTTGGTAGGTAGGTAGGTAGGTGTTGGTAGGTAGGTAGGTAGGTGTAGGTAGGTAGGTAGGTAGGTGTAGGTAGGTAGGTAGGTGTAGGTAGGTAGGTAGGTAGGTGTAGGTAGGTAGGTGTAGGTAGGTAGGTAGGTGTAGGTAGGTAGGTGTAGGTAGGTAGGTAGGTAGGTGTAGGTAGGTAGGTAGGTAGGTAGGTAGGTAGGTAGGTAGGTAGGTAGGTGTAGGTAGGTAGGTGTAGGTAGGTAGGTGTAGGTAGGTAGGTGTAGGTAGGTAGGTAGGTGTAGGTAGGTAGGTAGGTAGGTGTAGGTAGGTAGGTCTTGTAGTTGGTGGTGGTAGGGGCGGAGCTGGCGATCTCGGTAGCCGACGATGCGGTGATGATGCGCTTGTTGTGGTTGTCGATGATCTGTTTGGTGTTGTTCGTCCACCGTGAGAGCAACCACCCGCCCTCCATCACCAAGAACATCCCTGCTGGTATCAACAAACGCCTATCTGCCCTATCTTCAGACCAAGCCTCCTTTGACCAGACCGCGCCACCTTACCAGAAAGCACTCGACGATAGCGGATACAACTACACGCTACGCTACGAACCCAACACCGTAACCAACCGAAAAACCCGCAAACGCAACAACATCCTATGGTACAACCCGCCCTTCAGCAAGAACACCAGCACCAACATCGGCCACAGATTCCTCACCCTGATAGACAAGCACTTCCCGAAAGACAACCACCTCCGTAAAATCTTCAACAGAAACACCATCAAAATCAGTTACAGCTGCATGAACAACACCAAACAGATCATCGACAACCACAACAAGCGCATCATCACCGCATCGTCGGCTACCGAGATCGCCAGCTCCGCCCCTACCACCACCAACTACAAGACATGCAACTGCCGACAGAAAGACACCTGCCCTCTAGACGGAAACTGCCTACAGACATCTGTTATCTACCAAGCTACCGTAACTCGAAAAGACAACAACACCTCGGAAACATACGTCGGGCTCACTGAAAACAGCTTCAAGACCAGGTACAGAAACCACACCGCATCATTCCGACACGCCAAACACAGAAACTCCACCGAACTCAGCAAACACGTCTGGACTCTCAAGGACAACATGATCAAGTACTTTATTTCATGGCGCATTCTTTCTTCCCACTCCGCCTACAACAGTACCACTAAGCGTTGCAACCTCTGCCTCAAGGAAAAGCTGACGATCATCTGCCAACCCAAACTATCAACTCTAAATAAACGCAATGAACTCGTGTCCTCGTGCCGCCACAGAAACAAAGCCCTGCTACGAAACAATTAGAACTGTTAATCCCGTCACCGTTAAATTTTCGCGCTATCAATTTTTCACACGTTCCGCACTGTTAGTTTTCGCCCCGCATATTTAATGTAACTCGCTATTGTTCCTCTTACCGCCTTAGCTAAAACTATCAGTCTATTATTATGTAAATTTCAGTATATATACGATGGTAGGAATATTCTCATTAAATCCCCTGATGAGTGGGCAACCACGAAACAGGCCTGTAGGGAAACCTATGTAGTTTGTATTTTTCTCAAACCAACACTATATATATTTTACTATATTATTATTAGTATTTTAAAATTGTATATTTACGCAATTCAGCCTTAGTAGGCTGCAATGTAAAGATTTTAATAAACTATCTATCTATCTAAGCCGTTTCCTGTCCGAGGCACAAACAACCAAACCTGTTAGCACAGATCCGATCCAAAGTTGCTTATCTCCCTTTAACTTTCCTAACACCCAAAGTTCTCTCGTATACACTAAACCGCAGCGACCCCTTACCGCAAACACGTTCGTGACCTTTCAAACCACACAAGTACCTGATAACCGTCCCATTATCAGCCAATCCCAAACAAACCCGCCATCAACACTTACCGCTTGGCACAACACACAAGAGTTTACGCCGAAAAGCTCAACTGTCTATCAGGGAATTCAAAATGCCCAGCCAATGTCACAAAACCAAAATGTGCAGTCATCTGACCCGTCACGCCATTACAATGGGATACCTAATCAAAACGTCACACAATCCTACCAACCGCCCTTGCAGACAGATAGCGTCAATCAAATAGCCGAAGCCCTTGCTAAAGTCACACAACTCCAGCGCCTGCCGCAAGCTAAGCCAGACATCTTCACCGGGGGAGGGCCCCACACGAAATTCTTTATTTGGGAAACTGCGTTTAATGCATTAATAGACACTGCCCCGGTGAGCGCGCAGCAAAAGCTTTTATTGTATCAGCATCTCGGCGGCAAGGCTAAACTGGTAGTAGAGCAATTACAGTACATGGTTGGCGCAGATCCCGACACTGCCTACCGTGAAGCTAGAAATAAGCTGAGAAACCGCTTCGGACGCCCAGATATAATAGCGACAGAATGTGAAACAAAACTAACAAATTGGCCAAAGATAGCGCCTAACGATGGAAAGGGGCTACGCGAATTTAGTGACTTTCTGTATCAAGTGCACGTTGCAAGCGCGCACATGTCAGCCCTTAAGATTTATGAGTTCCCTTCAAAAATACAGTCCCTAGTAGAAAAACTCCCGGGATGGTTCGCGACAAAATGGTCAATCAAAGTGCAAGCACTGCAACAGGAAAGGGGGTACAGCGCGTTTCCTAGCTTTAGTGATCTCGTCACAGAAGTATGTTTTCACGCCGAGCGAATGAACATTCCTCAACTCACACCTACCAAGCACTCTAGCACTCCATCTCCCATACAAACGCACCGCAAGCCACAAGAGCGCATTCACGATGTACTCCTAACTAAAACCGAGGCCCAAAAGAAAGAAGCATTTTGGTTAAACACACAGAAAAAAAGGTCTGCCCGTACCATAACAACGCAGCGTCGCACAACCTAACTGAATGTAAAAGGTTCAAAGAAATCCCATATGAACAAAGGCTAGAGTTCCTAAAATCAAATGGGCTATGTTTTAAATGCACAGGAAAACACTTTCGTAAAGACTGTGAAGAAACTCCTCCCCGATTCGAGGCCTGCAACAAGAACCACCTAACTTTGCTTCACGAAGACAGAAGCACCCCTGCTAAACCTGCACCCCCTAGCCCCCCAGAAGCATCAGCAACATGCACACAATTCTGCGGAGGGGAGGGGACCGGTAGGTCGTTCGCCCGAATAGTCCTCGTCAACCTCACACATGAGTCACAGCCACACAAAAAACAGCTCAACATACGCCGTCCTCGATGATCAATCGACAGACGTATTCATCACGGATAGTCTATCAAGATTGCTAGGAATAACAGCACCGGAGCTCGACCTAAAGGTCAATACTATAGTCGGCTTTAACACAATTCGTACAAAAAAGATAACTGGTCTACGAATTCAAGATATCGAAAACGAACACGCGCACATCAGGATTCCGTATGCATACACACGCGAGTACATCCCCGCCGCACAAAGCGATATCGATAGTCCCGAAGTAGCGAAGCAGTGGACCCACCTTGCACCCAATCGCCGACCAGATCGCATACAGACCGGACATAGAAATCGGACTACTCATCGGTCGAAACGTCCCGGCGGCCTTCCAACCAACTGAAGTGATAGCAGGAAGCCCTGAAGAGCCCTGGGCCGAGAAGTACAAGTTTGGTTGGACGGTAATCGTCGAGTGTGCAAAGATAGAGATGATGACATGACAGCTCGTGTGAATTGTGTGACGGTAGAGAGAGAAGTCCTACTCGAGCACCATGCCTCAAGCGATACTATCGTACAGCCGCCCTTCGTCAGCACGACACCATCCAAAGACATGACAAGCCCGCAGCAAATATGTCAAATGATGGAGCTTGACTACACAGAACTCCACCACGACCGAAGAAAACAAAGACAAGGAAAAATAGAATCAAGAGAGGACATACAGTTTAACAATTTAATGGAAACTTTAGAAGCACACTAGCATACACACATTGGCACCAGTCGGGCCAAGACGGGACGCTAGCACAGTCTATTACCCGTGCAGTTCGGCAACCATGGACAGCTGTTTCGTCCTTATTAGGACTCGTCAGCATGGCATAGCCGGTTTGCCTCAGTTAAACTTCATCGGCAAAAAAACTGCAGGGCGACTTCGACTCGAGCGAAGTGCTTTAAACCACAGCTTAGATCCATGTGGGATCTAGAGCTGCGACCGGGCTAGCGTGATGCCAATTGTGCGGATCACGCATGCGACCTTTGCTAGTCTAAAACTCCGTCGGATAGCCAAACTATCCTTGCGAGTATGTATACATAAATGTGAACTTTAGAAGCACACTAGCATACACACATTGGCACCAGTCGGGCCAAGACGGGACGCTAGCACAGTCTATTACCCGCGCAGTTTGGCAACCATGGACAGCTGTTTCGTCCTTATTAGGACTCGTCAGCATGGCATAGCCGGTTTGCCTCAGTTAAACTTCATCGGCAAAAAAACTGCAGGGCGACTTCGACTCGAGCGAAGTGCTTTAAACCACAGTTTAGATCCATGTGGGATCTAGAGCTGCGACCGGGCTAGCGTGATGCCAATTGTGCGGATCACGCATGCGACCTTTGCTAGTCTAAAACTCCGTCGGATAGCCAAACTATCCTTGCGAGTATGTATACATAAATGTGAACTTTAGAAGCACACTAGCATACACACATTGGCACCAGTCGGGCCAAGACGGGACGCTAGCACAGTCTATTACCCGTGCAGTTCGGCAACCATGGACAGCTGTTTCGTCCTTATTAGGACTCGTCAGCATGGCATAGCCGGTTTGCCTCAGTTAAACTTCATCGGCAAAAAAACTGCAGGGCGACTTCGACTCGAGCGAAGTGCTTTAAACCACAGTTTAGATCCATGTGGGATCTAGAGCTGCGACCGGGCTAGCGTGATGCCAATTGTGCGGATCACGCATGCGACCTTTGCTAGTCTAAAACTCCGTCGGATAGCCAAACTATCCTTGCGAGTATGTATACATAAATGTGAACTTTAGAAGCACACTAGCATACACACATTGGCACCAGTCGGGCCAAGACGGGACGCTAGCACAGTCTATTACCCGTGCAGTTCGGCAACCATGGACAGCTGTTTCGTCCTTAGATCCATGTGGGATCTAGAGCTGCGACCGGGCTAGCGTGATGCCAATTGTGCGGATCACGCATGCGACCTTTGCTAGTCTAAAACTCCGTCGGATAGCCAAACTATCCTTGCGAGTATGTATACATAAATGTGAACTTTAGAAGCACACTAGCATACACACATTGGCACCAGTCGGGCCAAGACGGGACGCTAGCACAGTCTATTACCCGTGCAGTTCGGCAACCATGGACAGCTGTTTCGTCCTTATTAGGACTCGTCAGCATGGCATAGCCGGTTTGCCTCAGTTAAACTTCATCGGCAAAAAAACTGCAGGGCGACTTCGACTCGAGCGAAGTGCTTTAAACCACAGTTTAGATCCATGTGGGATCTAGAGCTGCGACCGGGCTAGCGTGATGCCAATTGTGCGGATCACGCATGCGACCTTTGCTAGTCTAAAACTCCGTCGGATAGCCAAACTATCCTTGCGAGTATGTATACATAAATGTGAACTTTAGAAGCACACTAGCATACACACATTGGCACCAGTCGGGCCAAGACGGGACGCTAGCACAGTCTATTACCCGTGCAGTTCGGCAACCATGGACAGCTGTTTCGTCCTTATTAGGACTCGTCAGCATGGCATAGCCGGTTTGCCTCAGTTAAACTTCATCGGCAAAAAAACTGCAGGGCGACTTCGACTCGAGCGAAGTGCTTTAAACAACAGCTTAGATCCATGTGGGATCTAGAGCTGCGACCGGGCTAGCGTGAACGGGTAATAGACTGTGCTAGCGTCCCGTCTTGGCCCGACTGGTGCCAATGTGTGTATGCTAGTGTGCTTCTAAAGTTCACATTTATGTATACATACTCGCAAGGATAGTTTGGCTATCCGACGGAGTTTTAGACTAGCAAAGGTCGCATGCGTGATCCGCACAATTGGCATCACGCTAGCCCGGTCGCAGCTCTAGATCCCACATGGATCTAAACTGTGGTTTAAAGCACTTCGCTCGAGTCGAAGTCGCCCTGCAGTTTTTTTGCCGATGAAGTTTAACTGAGGCAAACCGGCTATGCCATGCTGACGAGTCCTAATAAGGACGAAACAGCTGTCCATGGTTGCCGAACTGCACGGGTAATAGACTGTGCTAGCGTCCCGTCTTGGCCCGACTGGTGCCAATGTGTGTATGCTAGTGTGCTTCTAAAGTTCACATTTATGTATACATACTCGCAAGGATAGTTTGGCTATCCGACGGAGTTTTAGACTAGCAAAGGTCGCATGCGTGATCCGCACAATTGGCATCACGCTAGCCCGGTCGCAGCTCTAGATCCCACATGGATCTAAGCTGTGGTTTAAAGCACTTCGCTCGAGTCGAAGTCGCCCTGCAGTTTTTTTGCCGATGAAGTTTAACTGAGGCAAACCGGCTATGCCATGCTGACGAGTCCTAATAAGGACGAAACAGCTGTCCATGGTTGCCGAACTGCACGGGTAATAGACTGTGCTAGCGTCCCGTCTTGGCCCGACTGGTGCCAATGTGTGTATGCTAGTGTGCTTCTAAAGTTCACATTTATGTATACATACTCGCAAGGATAGTTTGGCTATCCGACGGAGTTTTAGACTGGCAAAGGTCGCATGCGTGATCCGCACAATTGGCATCACGCTAGCCCGGTCGCAGCTCTAGATCCCACATGGATCTAAGCTGTGGTTTAAAGCACTTCGCTCGAGTCGAAGTCGCCCTGCAGTTTTTTTGCCGATGAAGTTTAACTGAGGCAAACCGGCTATGCCATGCTGACGAGTCCTAATAAGGACGAAACAGCTGTCCATGGTTGCCAAACTGCACGGGTAATAGACTGTGCTAGCGTCCCGTCTTGGCCCGACTGGTGCCAATGTGTGTATGCTAGTGTGCTTCTAAAGTTCACATTTATGTATACATACTCGCAAGGATAGTTTGGCTATCCGACGGAGTTTTAGACTAGCAAAGGTCGCATGCGTGATCCGCACAATTGGCATCACGCTAGCCCGGTCGCAGCTCTAGATCCCACATGGATCTAAGCTGTGGTTTAAAGCACTTCGCTCGAGTCGAAGTCGCCCTGCAGTTTTTTTGCCGATGAAGTTTAACTGAGGCAAACCGGCTATGCCATGCTGACGAGTCCTAATAAGGACGAAACAGCTGTCCATGGTTGCCGAACTGCACGGGTAATAGACTGTGCTAGCGTCCCGTCTTGGCCCGACTGGTGCCAATGTGTGTATGCTAGTGTGCTTCTAAAGTTCACATTTATGTATACATACTCGCAAGGATAGTTTGGCTATCCGACGGAGTTTTAGACTAGCAAAGGTCGCATGCGTGATCCGCACAATTGGCATCACGCTAGCCCGGTCGCAGCTCTAGATCCCACATGGATCTAAGCTGTGGTTTAAAGCACTTCGCTCGAGTCGAAGTCGCCCTGCAGTTTTTTTGCCGATGAAGTTTAACTGAGGCAAACCGGCTATGCCATGCTGACGAGTCCTAATAAGGACGAAACAGCTGTCCATGGTTGCCGAACTGCACGGGTAATAGACTGTGCTAGCGTCCCGTCTTGGCCCGACTGGTGCCAATGTGTGTATGCTAGTGTGCTTCTAAAGTTCACATTTATGTATACATACTCGCAAGGATAGTTTGGCTATCCGACGGAGTTTTAGACTAGCAAAGGTCGCATGCGTGATCCGCACAATTGGCATCACGCTAGCCCGGTCGCAGCTCTAGATCCCACATGGATCTAAGCTGTGGTTTAAAGCACTTCGCTCGAGTCGAAGTCGCCCTGCAGTTTTTTTGCCGATGAAGTTTAACTGAGGCAAACCGGCTATGCCATGCTGACGAGTCCTAATAAGGACGAAACAGCTGTCCATGGTTGCCGAACTGCACGGGTAATAGACTGTGCTAGCGTCCCGTCTTGGCCCGACTGGTGCCAATGTGTGTATGCTAGTGTGCTTCTAAAGTTCACATTTATGTATACATACTCGCAAGGATAGTTTGGCTATCCGACGGAGTTTTAGACTAGCAAAGGTCGCATGCGTGATCCGCACAATTGGCATCACGCTAGCCCGGTCGCAGCTCTAGATCCCACATGGATCTAAGCTGTGGTTTAAAGCACTTCGCTCGAGTCGAAGTCGCCCTGCAGTTTTTTTGCCGATGAAGTTTAACTGAGGCAAACCGGCTATGCCATGCTGACGAGTCCTAATAAGGACGAAACAGCTGTCCATGGTTGCCGAACTGCACGGGTAATAGACTGTGCTAGCGTCCCGTCTTGGCCCGACTGGTGCCAATGTGTGTATGCTAGTGTGCTTCTAAAGTTCACATTTATGTATACATACTCGCAAGGATAGTTTGGCTATCCGACGGAGTTTTAGACTAGCAAAGGTCGCATGCGTGATCCGCACAATTGGCATCACGCTAGCCCGGTCGCAGCTCTAGATCCCACATGGATCTAAGCTGTGGTTTAAAGCACTTCGCTCGAGTCGAAGTCGCCCTGCAGTTTTTTTGCCGATGAAGTTTAACTGAGGCAAACCGGCTATGCCATGCTGACGAGTCCTAATAAGGACGAAACAGCTGTCCATGGTTGCCGAACTGCACGGGTAATAGACTGTGCTAGCGTCCCGTCTTGGCCCGACTGGTGCCAATGTGTGTATGCTAGTGTGCTTCTAAAGTTCACATTTATGTATACATACTCGCAAGGATAGTTTGGCTATCCGACGGAGTTTTAGACTAGCAAAGGTCGCATGCGTGATCCGCACAATTGGCATCACGCTAGCCCGGTCGCAGCTCTAGATCCCACATGGATCTAAGCTGTGGTTTAAAGCACTTCGCTCGAGTCGAAGTCGCCCTGCAGTTTTTTTGCCGATGAAGTTTAACTGAGGCAAACCGGCTATGCCATGCTGACGAGTCCTAATAAGGACGAAACAGCTGTCCATGGTTGCCGAACTGCACGGGTAATAGACTGTGCTAGCGTCCCGTCTTGGCCCGACTGGTGCCAATGTGTGTATGCTAGTGTGCTTCTAAAGTTCACATTTATGTATACATACTCGCAAGGATAGTTTGGCTATCCGACGGAGTTTTAGACTAGCAAAGGTCGCATGCGTGATCCGCACAATTGGCATCACGCTAGCCCGGTCGCAGCTCTAGATCCCACATGGATCTAAGCTGTGGTTTAAAGCACTTCGCTCGAGTCGAAGTCGCCCTGCAGTTTTTTTGCCGATGAAGTTTAACTGAGGCAAACCGGCTATGCCATGCTGACGAGTCCTAATAAGGACGAAACAGCTGTCCATGGTTGCCGAACTGCACGGGTAATAGACTGTGCTAGCGTCCCGTCTTGGCCCGACTGGTGCCAATGTGTGTATGCTAGTGTGCTTCTAAAGTTCACATTTATGTATACATACTCGCAAGGATAGTTTGGCTATCCGACGGAGTTTTAGACTAGCAAAGGTCGCATGCGTGATCCGCACAATTGGCATCACGCTAGCCCGGTCGCAGCTCTAGATCCCACATGGATCTAAGCTGTGGTTTAAAGCACTTCGCTCGAGTCGAAGTCGCCCTGCAGTTTTTTTGCCGATGAAGTTTAACTGAGGCAAACCGGCTATGCCATGCTGACGAGTCCTAATAAGGACGAAACAGCTGTCCATGGTTGCCGAACTGCACGGGTAATAGACTGTGCTAGCGTCCCGTCTTGGCCCGACTGGTGCCAATGTGTGTATGCTAGTGTGCTTCTAAAGTTCACATTTATGTATACATACTCGCAAGGATAGTTTGGCTATCCGACGGAGTTTTAGACTAGCAAAGGTCGCATGCGTGATCCGCACAATTGGCATCACGCTAGCCCGGTCGCAGCTCTAGATCCCACATGGATCTAAGCTGTGGTTTAAAGCACTTCGCTCGAGTCGAAGTCGCCCTGCAGTTTTTTTGCCGATGAAGTTTAACTGAGGCAAACCGGCTATGCCATGCTGACGAGTCCTAATAAGGACGAAACAGCTGTCCATGGTTGCCGAACTGCACGGGTAATAGACTGTGCTAGCGTCCCGTCTTGGCCCGACTGGTGCCAATGTGTGTATGCTAGTGTGCTTCTAAAGTTCACATTTATGTATACATACTCGCAAGGATAGTTTGGCTATCCGACGGAGTTTTAGACTAGCAAAGGTCGCATGCATGATCCGCACAATTGGCATCACGCTAGCCCGGTCGCAGCTCTAGATCCCACATGGATCTAAGCTGTGGTTTAAAGCACTTCGCTCGAGTCGAAGTCGCCCTGCAGTTTTTTTGCCGATGAAGTTTAACTGAGGCAAACCGGCTATGCCATGCTGACGAGTCCTAATAAGGACGAAACAGCTGTCCATGGTTGCCGAACTGCACGGGTAATAGACTGTGCTAGCGTCCCGTCTTGGCCCGACTGGTGCCAATGTGTGTATGCTAGTGTGCTTCTAAAGTTCACATTTATGTATACATACTCGCAAGGATAGTTTGGCTATCCGACGGAGTTTTAGACTAGCAAAGGTCGCATGCGTGATCCGCACAATTGGCATCACGCTAGCCCGGTCGCAGCTCTAGATCCCACATGGATCTAAGCTGTGGTTTAAAGCACTTCGCTCGAGTCGAAGTCGCCCTGCAGTTTTTTTGCCGATGAAGTTTAACTGAGGCAAACCGGCTATGCCATGCTGACGAGTCCTAATAAGGACGAAACAGCTGTCCATGGTTGCCGAACTGCACGGGTAATAGACTGTGCTAGCGTCCCGTCTTGGCCCGACTGGTGCCAATGTGTGTATGCTAGTGTGCTTCTAAAGTTCACATTTATGTATACATACTCGCAAGGATAGTTTGGCTATCCGACGGAGTTTTAGACTAGCAAAGGTCGCATGCGTGATCCGCACAATTGGCATCACGCTAGCCCGGTCGCAGCTCTAGATCCCACATGGATCTAAGCTGTGGTTTAAAGCACTTCGCTCGAGTCGAAGTCGCCCTGCAGTTTTTTTGCCGATGAAGTTTAACTGAGGCAAACCGGCTATGCCATGCTGACGAGTCCTAATAAGGACGAAACAGCTGTCCATGGTTGCCGAACTGCACGGGTAATAGACTGTGCTAGCGTCCCGTCTTGGCCCGACTGGTGCCAATGTGTGTATGCTAGTGTGCTTCTAAAGTTCAAATTTAATGGAGATAGGTCTACACAAGAACGAGAATGGAAACTGGGAGGCACCCCTACCATTCAGAGCAAACGAGGTACACCTACCAGACAACAAGAAGCACTGTTTACACAGGCTCCTCTCACTCAAACGGAAACTTCTTGGTAATGACAAGCTTAGAAACGATTACATCGCCTTCATGAAAAAGGTTATTGACCGTGGTCACGCAAGCCAAGTCCCCGTCGACCAGTTGCGTACCTCCCCTGGCAAAGTGTGTTTTCTCCCCCACTTCAATGTACAGCACCCTCGCAAGTAATACCTCCGCGTGGTGTTCGACTGCAGTTCCGTATACGAGAACGAGTCCCTAAACAAGAACTTATTACAAGGACCCGACCAGCTGAACTCACTCATTGGCGTCCTCATGCGCTTCCGAAAAGAATAAGTAGCCTTTACCTGTGACATCGGGCAAATGTTCCACAGTTTTTATGTTAATCCGGATCACCGAGATTTTCCGCATGGACGTGCACCTGTTCGGCGCAGCATCGTCGCCCGCGGTCGCAAACTACTGTCTTCACCAGACTGCAGAAACAGGCAGAGAAAAGCACGGAGATGACGCAGCAGAGTTCGTACGCCGAAACTTCTACGTGGACGATGGTCTCAAGTCTCTTCCCACAACAGAACAGGCCGTGTGCACTATATAAGCCACACAAGCAATGTGCGCGGACGCGAACCTGTGACTCCATAAATTTGCTAGCAACAGTAAGGAAATTATAATAATTTACATAGTGTGACAAGGAGGACCGTAAGAAACCGCAAGGCTTATACGAGACGGACCTCCTAAATCTTAACAGAAAATACATATTTGATAGTTCGGACAGTCAGATTAATCATATAAATATTTGGTAGGAGAGCTTTCATATTTTTTTTCATACTTATATAAAACACACACACACACACACACACACACACAAACACAAATCGAGAAAGAAAAAAAAAATAAGAGTTAATAAGAGAAGTCTTTAACTTATTACAAAAAGAGTTAAGCGTTTTGGCAGACTGAATATCAGAAGACAATGAATTGAAATATTTAGGTCCCTGATGTCTTAACGCAAACTTATGTATATTTGTTCAAAACTTTGAAATATGGAACAAGTTGGAGCTTCTCGTGTAATAATCGTGAATTTGAGAGTTCAATTGAAATATCCTGTTAAATGTTTGGGGAAGTAACCTATTTTTAAATTGATACATTAACTTACCTATTTGAAATAAAAATTAATAATTGAATTTCAATATGTTTAGATTCCTATATATCGGATCAGTGTGTGCATCATAGGATGCTCCAACAATTATACGTATTGCTCGTTTTTGGAGCATAAGAATACGATTTAAATTAGATGGATAAGTGGATCCCCAAACACTAACACAGTATTGCAAGTATGGATATAACAAAGAATAATACAACGTCAATAGTGATTGCTTTGAAAGGCAAAAACTTGCTTTATACATAATCCCTACAGCTTTTGAAACCTTACGCGCGACATTGGTAATATGTGGTAACCATGTCAAGTGTTCACAAAACCAATCTGTTAATTTGGTAAGTTCATTATTGATTGTGAGACTTAATGAGTCTAAGTTTTCATGGGAGAAAAATATACTTGTATCATCAGCAAATAAAAGTATGTCTAAGGCGGTTGAAACGCTACATATATCATTGATATAAATCAGAAAGAGAAGCGGCCCGAGCACGCTGCCTTGTGGGACACCGCACTTCACTAATTTACGACAAGAAGAAACGCCATTAAAATTTACAAACTGCTCTCTATCTGAAAGATAACTTTCAAACCATTTGAGAGGAGTTCCACGTATTCCATAGTTATGCAATTTCGCTAGTAAAATGCCATGATTGACCGTGTCAAACGCCTTTGACAGATCAATAAAAACGCCTAGAGTATATTTTTTATAATCAATAGCACTAGATAGAGTATCGTATAAATGAAGAAGTGCAAGAGCTGTCGAATGGTTCTTTCTAAAACCATATTGGTTATTTGATAGAATATCATATTTAATCAGGAAATTATATAACCGTTTATATACAACTTTCTCGAAAAATTTCGAAAAAACTGGTAAGACGGACACAGGTCTATAGTTTGCATAAAAAGCCTGATCACCAGTCTTAAACAGTGGTAAAACGCGTGCCACTTTTAACTTCGTTGGGACTATACCAGACCGAGTAGATAAATTGATAATATCAGCTATTGGTTTGGAAATGATATCAATATTTGGCTTTATAATATCCATGTGAATATTATCAAACCCAGCAGCTGTGCCAGGACGAAGGCTTGAGCAGATCTCAATGATTTCTTGGTGATCAGTATCAGAAAAAAATATTGAATTAAGAATATCATTGTTCAGAAAACTAGAGAAACATTTATCAGAAGATGGTACTTTCTCCGCTAAAGAGGGACCAAGATTTGTGAAATAATCACAAAAACCATTTGCAATCTCCATCGGATCGCTGACTTCACGGCCGGCAACCTTAAATGTAGAAGGCAAACGTGAATTACTTTGACGACGATTAATAACTTCATTAAGAATTCTCCACGTTTTTTTAACGTCGGATTTGTATTCGGATAGTTTTTTGTCATAATAATCACGCTTTGCTATTTTAAGTATGTGATTAAGCTTATTTCTAAACTTCTTATATTGATGTTCGTGACGTAATGTTGGAGAGCATAAAAATTGTCTATATAAGTTATTTTTTTTCTTGATTGACCTCAGGAGACCTTTAGTTAACCAAGGCTTCCTTGTAATGCTTTTCTTTGTTTTTACTTTTTTTAATGGAAAACAATTGTTATAAATCGTCGTAAACGTATCTAAGAAATTGCTATAAGCACTACAAGGATCATCATTAGGGATATGATCCCAACTGTGCATTTCTAGTTCAGATCTAAATTTCGCCTTGCTGGTGGCGGATTTTTCTCTATAAAATGTCCATTGTTTGTGATCAACAACATTAATATTTTCTGAAAGTAAAGTAAAAACTGGTAAGTGATCAGATACATCCGAAAACAATACCCCGCTTTTACTGAAACTATCGTGGTCGTTAATGAAGATATTGTCAAGAAGTGTAGCGGTATGAGAAGTTATTCTTGTTGGGCGCGTTATCAAAGGAAAAAACATTTTAGAATACATTATGTCCAAAAATTCAGCAGTTAAACGATGGGTATCATGCTTCATTAGGTCCAAATTCCAATCGGCCATTAATATACACAACTTGTTATTTTTAGAGATGGCTAAAAGAATTTGATCTAGTTCATCACAAAATTCTTGTACGTCTTTTTCTGGACCTCAACCACGACAGCCTACCAGTCCAAAGATCGCTCGGTACTTACTGGTGTATAGAGTCGGATATACTACGATTTCGTATCGAGCTAGGAGACAAGCCTCTAACAAGACGCAGTATACTCTCCACCGTCAGTTCAGGAGCCGTGTCCCCTATCATCGATTTGTTCTTATTCACTAGTCATTTGATACCCCCACACCCATGGTCCTAGGGAAGGGTGGGGGATTAAACTATAGCCAAAAGCGCCTGCTGCAAAAAACCGTAGGAGTGGCTTCTAAACCAGGATAAAGCCAGAAGCTGACACCGTTCCAAGATTCCAAGAACTGTTGCCACCACGCCAAGTCGCGACGAGTTTCAGCAACCGGGCTACGCGGTTGACTGAATCTAGTTCTATACCTAGAACGGTAAGTGTCGAGGAGGGGCCATCACAATTGCCCGGGTGCAAAGGAAGGCCAATATTGCTGCAAACCAGTAGCGCCACTGACAGATCTCGCGCAAACCGCGGAGAGTCGTGTGGGCCCGCCAAAATATAATCGTCAAGGTAGTGCATAATGTCCGACACTTGAGGATTGTTTACCAGAATCCACCCCACCATAGAGGCCACTGTATTGAAAATGTATGGGGCGGAGCGGAGAACGTACGGCAATGCAAGATCAACATAATAATGTGCGCGCCATCTCATACCCAAAAGATAACGATCGGAGGGGTGGAATGGGACGTTCTGGTACGCCGACATGACGCCGAATTTTGCGATTAAAGCCCCCGGGCCGAATTTGTCAACCATGCGAATGATATCGTCGACTCGTATGTAGTCCAAGGTAAACTGTTCGGGATCAATCCCGTCATTCACACTAGCGCCCTCAGGCGATGATAGGTCGAAAATCAAACGCCATTTCCCGGGCTGCCCGTTAGTAGTATGAGGGGGTATGACTGAACTGAGTAATGAATAAAATTAGCGTTGTAAACTGCTCAGGAATGTGTGGAATGTGACAAGCTGTCAACCTGTCAAAAAAAGGGGCCAATCAGAGAGCGTGGGAAAAAGCAAGATTATGCAAATGGAGCTCAGGAGATGCGTGACAAGCGTGGGAAAAAGCAAGATTATGCAAATTTCAGACTCGGGGGAATGCGTGACAAGCGTGAAGAGTGAGAAGGAGGTTGATTTAGGGTTGTTTTAGACCATGATGGCGGAGCGAGAGCGTACTTACGGCGTGGCGAACGGTGTGAGGACAGAGGTGTCGCAGGATCCAAAGCGGTTTTTCACGCTGGTGTGGGACACGAAGATTGAGATTCTCGACGTCACGTTTGAAAGGGATCGAGAGGCGATTGTGGTGGAGTACGTCGCCGCCAAGCGTGGGAGTGACGAGGAATCTTCTGAGCGAGAGGATAGCGTGTCTTCTGAGAGGTTTCGTGAGAGCCTACCACCCTTGAGGATGACCGTGATGGCCTTCTTGACGGGCGTCGTTCGTGGCGTGTCCTGGGCGGACTCCGAGCGTGACGCGTTGGAGGCGTTACGTACCCAGAAGGAGAAGATCGAGGAGGAGTTGGCGGCGTCTCTGGTGTCGGCTCAGTATTTTCCGTTGGGTGTGTTTTGAAAAAGCCCTGTCCCCCTCCCCTCTCCCGCATTTGCGCTCGCGGTCATGGAAGACGAACGCATCCACACGCCCTGCAGCCTGATGGTGGTGGGTCCGAGTCAGTGTGGGAAAACTACCCTCATTCAACAACTCATCCACCATCACCCCCGATGCTTCGACAAACCCTTCCTTCGCATCATCTACTGCTACGCGGAGCCCCAACCCGCGTACGATCTCATGGCCAAACGCGATGGCGTCGAGTTCCACCACGGGCTCCCCGAGAACGCCGCAGCCCTGTTCGGTCCCCACGACACTCCGGGACTCTTGGTCATTGACGATCTGATGGAGGACGCGCCCCGCCTCAAGAGCCTGTTCACTCTCGAGTCCCACCATCACGACATCACGGTGATCTTGATCACCCAGAACCTCTTCCAACAAAAAAAGGATATACGCACGCTCAGCTTCAACACCCACGGGGTCTTCTGCTTCGGAAACCCTCGGGACCAACTGGCCGTACGCCAGCTCGCTATGCAAGCCTTCCCGGGCCGCGTCCACCAGGTCATGGAAGCCTTCGAGCACGCCACCCGTGATCCTTGGGGTTACCTCTACTTCGACTTCCACCCCAGCACCCCCAACCGCTGTAGGCTCCGTACTCACGTCCTCCCTCACCGTCCCACACGGGTCTACTGCCGGGAGGAGGACCTCACCCCTGAGGAACGTGGGGACCACGTCAAGTCGATAAAACAACGTCGGCTCCTTCCCCCATCCCCAGTCACCCCAGAACCACAGCCCGGTCCAGATGATGGCTTCCACCATCACCGTGGACGAAACGCAGCCCCGAGGGTGGAAAAGAACCCCTCTCCATCGTCTCGTGGGTACTGAGGCCAACCCCTCCGACGCTCAAGCCCGACGGAACAAACGGCTACGAAAGAAACTGAAAGAGTACACCCACCTCGTCCGAGGGCAAGGAAAAGGAAAGCGCCACACCACGCGGACCACCACGCGATCTAAGACGTCCACCCAGCGCTGGGGCCCCATCACGGAGACCACCACCCATACCGTCAGCACCCAACAACGGGGTGGAGGCCTCCCCCCTCGTTCCCGACATCCGCCTCGAACAACTGGGCCGGAACTGGCGTGCCCAAACCGTCTACCCCACCCAACACGAAGGCCAGGGGTACTTTATCGGGACCGAACCCCCCCTTCCTCCGCGAACGCAACCAACATGGTGGAGGAAGTACCGCTGACCTCGACACGGCCCTCCATGCCGCCCAGGTGGGGTTCTCAGACCCACCCCCACGGCCCACCCAATGGGGTGGGGGACTGGCCAACCGTCACCCTTGGAGTGACCACCCCCCTTCTTTGGGACCTGCCAAGGGTTCCTCACGAGCCTCCTTCCCTTCTTGAAGGACATTTTTTGATAAAGCTCGGAACCCCACCCTGCCACCCACCATTCGTTCATCATGCGCCGCGCAAGAGGGATCTACAAAAAAGCCGGGTCTAGGCCCACAACGCACCCGACGACGACGACAACAACAACAACGTGGGAAAGGTCCCGCCAGTGCCCTCCTCCCCATCGCCGCCTCGCTCTTCCTCCCACCGTTGATCAAGAAGATACGAGGGAAATAGTAGGTCTCGCCATGACCGGACGCCTACGACGCAACCCCACCTTTCTCCAAGTCCTCGGTAAAGCTTCTCCTGCAGTACGTAAGAAACTGGTCCTCCACGCGACCCCGGGACAAATCAACACCCTCAGCGAACTGGCCCTCAATGTCGTCAACCAAAACATTCCCTTGAGTCGTGGGATGTACCGGAAACTGTTCCCCCACCGAAACCAACTCCGAACCCTGGCCACCCGTAAATTGGCCAGCCGCCGCCGTCAGGTCCTCCAACAACGTGGAGGGAACGCTCTGGCTGCCCTTCTCCCGGCCGTGGCCAAACGCTACCTCCCCGCCCTCGCCAAAAACGTGGCCCTCCCCCTCGCTGGAGGGATGGTGGGTCACATGCTAGACAGTGCCCAAGACAAGGCCCCCAACGCCACCCGTCTCTTCAAGCACCATGGTCGCGAGCCGATCAAGGACCACCTCGACCTCCCACTCCCACGTCAGCCTAAGCGCCGACGCCTTCCTCCCGTCGAAGACCTTGACGACGACGACCCCCAACCCCTACCTAGAGCCCAACCCAAACTTGGGCTAAACCTCGGCCGACAGTTGATCGCAGCCTAGAAAAGGAAGGACCCACCCCCCAAACCCTTCAGTTCGCGCCGCCACCATGCCCACCCGCAAGACGCCACCCACACCCGCCTTGCGTCGCATGGCCCTGGTGCCCGAGGAGATCGTCCAAGGACTCGTCACCGAACGTCGGTGGACCGCAGCCCCTGAACTCCAAATCATGGTGTCTATGGAGCGACGCCTGCGAGCCCTTCTCGAAGACAGCACCCTCCCTCCCGACGTCCGGATTCAAAGGTACGCTCAACTCTACAACGAGTACCGAGCCATGGGTCGCCTCGCTCAACTTCCTGGAGCCTCGAGAGCCGCTGTAGCAGCACCGCAACCCCAACCCGCACCTCTTCCCGAGCCGGAGCTGGACCTGGACCTACCCGTCCCACCCCTCCAGACGCCTCGGAAGAGACCCCTCATGACCCTACTGGCCAAGAAGAAGCGGCAACCGATGCGCAAGGCTAAAGCAGCTTGGGACCCTCGCCCCCCTCCACCCTGCCCGATCTCGCCGACTATCTCACCCAGCGACGGCGAAAAAAGATGAAACCCACACGGCAACCCGTCAAGACATGGTCCCGCTACTAAAAAAGACGATAACACCACTAAAAAACCAAGACCCTAGTAATAAAACGTTTATTTAAAAAAAAAAAAAACAGTGTCACGTCTCTTCTTCTTCTCTCTCCCGTAAACGGTCCGCCATACCTTCCCTAATGTTTACCTTCAATGTGCTAATGAAGCGATGGTTTTTCGATTTTTGCATTCCTGTTCCTCACGTCACACCACCTGTCACCTGTCACTCACTCCCAAACCCAAAGAAAGAAAAAAGATCCTACCAAGTGTCACCCGTCATTTCGGACCTTGTTTCACCATGGCAAGCACGTCCTCCACCGCAGCACACCAACACGAAAACGAAAAAGAACAACCTCAATTTGCCGTTTGGTGACGGAGAACACGGAGAACGCCTTCTGGTCCGCCAGTGTGTTAACCCCAACCACATTCGCCGCTTTACCGAAAAAATCTACCAACTCTTTGAAGCCGAACTTCGCAGCCTCGCTCTGGGTCAACTGAGTCACAAGAGACGCAAAGCCTTGAACCTCTACCGAGACCTGCTCGAAAACCAGCTGGGATAACTCCTCAAACAAACCTTCGAACTCGACGTCTACCAAAAAGCAAAACAGCCATGTCAGGACTCGTCCCTGCTCTCACCACCCTGACCTTAGCCTTCTTCACGGGAACAGCTCTCGCACTAGGCGCTTACTGCGGAGGACGCCTGGCTCTCACGCTACTCGCTCGAGACCTCCTACACACCCTGCAGTCCCTAGACCCAGACCAAGACACGATGGAAAAACAACACTCTCTTTATTCAGACTAAGCCTGTACATGTACTTGTCATCATGATCTGAAATAAAAATCAGTAAAAAAATAACGTCGTGTCGTTGCACTGTTCTAACGTTCCCTCCGTAGTGGAAACACTGCGCTCAGATCCACCCCTAAATCCTTCGCAAGGGCCTCCAGCTCAGGGTCCTCGTGGTGACACACACCGTACGCGTAAAGACGTTGCAAGAGGTGGCCATGACACAAGGGTTGACCATGACACCCGAGGCGACCATCACACCACCTAGCATGATGGGGTATGATGCACCAACACAACAGACGCTTGTTTGCCAGCTCCGGAAGGTCTCGCATCAACGATGACTTGCGAAGCAACACGTCTGTGAAGTAGTTCTTCGTCACCTCCTCGTCGTTTAAAAGACCCATCGTCCTTGGATCCCAAAGGACACCTGCCCGACGCCTCGCCCTCATCTTCTCATCCCAAAGAGGACTCCACCACTTGCTCCTCATAATCGTTGGAGTTGTAGGACCAATGTAGACATCCTCGGGCCCAACCCATTCTGCTCGGTAAGGCCACCGCTTCTCTCCAGACGAATCTCTAAACGAATACACTTCCACCCGTCCCAGCGTGGGAATCGTCGAACCACTGTGCCTGTGGCACTCCTCGGTCCGCTCCAAGACAACACTGCTAGTCGCCATCATGGGTCAAAAAAACAACACCCTAATTCACAGGGTGACACGGTGACACAGGAATCCCGTCGGCCTTGTTATCTTCATGCATCGTGACATTGACGTCATCGCCTGTCACGCATTCTCGGCCACTATATCCTCCCGTTCAGAAGGTTCCTCGTCACTCCCACGCTTGGCGGCGACGTACTCCACCACAATCGAATCGCCTCTCGATCCCTTTCAAACGTGACGTCGAGAATCTTAATCTTCGTATCCCACACCAGCGTGAAAAACCGCTTTGGATCCTGCAACACCTCCGTCCTCACACCGTTCGCCACGCCGTAAGTACGCTCTCGCTCCGCCATCATGGTCTAAAACAACCCTAAATCAACCTCCTTCTCACTCTTCACGCTTGTCGTGCATTCCCCCGAGTCTGAAATTTGCATAATCTTGCTTTTTCCCACGCTTGTCACGCATCTCCTGAGCTCCATTTGCATAATCTTGCATTTTCTTTTTTTTGACATGTTGACAGCTTGTCACATTCCATACATTCCTGAGCAGTTTACAACGCTAATTTTATTCATTATTCAGTTCAGACATACCCCGTCATACTACTCCCGTTCTTAGGGATCACCCCAAATTTGCTGATGTGTAGGTTTGGGAATGGAGGGTATGCAAACGGCCCAGCCACTCTACCTAGCGATACCTCATTCGCCAGATAATGGTCAACCACCGAAGGCCGAAGACCCGTCAAATCCTACTCTTAACCCATGGCGTATACCATCCAGGTGTTGATCGGGGTGTTTAATCAACTGTGCAGCGAACCTGTCGGGCTTTAGAGGTGTCACCGGTGGGACTGATGCAAGCAATGCTGCAATAAAAAGTCACTCATCAACTACCGAAGCCACTAGAGCAAGCAGGCTGAAAACAGAGGAGGGGAGGGGGCAAGCTGACCCCTGCCGCGAGCTCAGAGGATCCTTGAAGATAGAAGTACCCTAGGAGTTGGTAAACCTGGGTGAAGTGTGGACTCCCGCGAGCGGTGTCGAATCGCTCGATGAATGGTGGTGAACCTTAGCAAAACCCGGGGCGTAAATCGAACCCCCCTCGGAGCAGATCTCGTCGTACCAACCCGCATGTGCCACGCTGTAATCACTCTTCTTGAACACCCTGTCCGAATAAGCGACCTGTGATAAACGCGAACCTTGCTATCCCGATGCAAAGTAACACCCAGCGCGAAGCATCCTGGGAGAAGGATGACAAATTGTCTCACGTACGCAGCAACACCCTGCGCGAAACAACCCGCATGAGCGGCCTTTCATCGCGTAAGTACCGAAACAACCCGGCGCGAAGCATCCTGGGAGAAGGGCGAACCTTACCATCCCGCATGCGCAGTAACAACCCTGCGCGTAGTATCCCGGGCGAAGACTGGACCGAACCAGTTCAAATGCGCAGAAACAACCCTGCGCGAATCATCCTGGGAGAAGGGCGAACCTCATAATCCCACACGCGCAGCAACAACCCTGCGAGTAGTATTCTGGGCGAAGACTGAACCGAACAAGTACCGTGCGCGGTAATAACCCTGCGCGTAGCATCCCGGGCGAAGACTGGACCGAACCAGGTCAAATGCGCAGAAAGCCCCTACGCGAAGCATCCTGGGAGAAGGGCGAACCTTACCATCCCGCATGCGCAGTAACAACCCTGCGCGTAGTATCCCGGGCGAAGACTGGACCGGACCAGTTCAAATGCGCAGAAACAACCATGCGCGAATCATCCTGGGAGAAGGGCGAACCTTACCATCTCACACGCGCAGCAACAACCCTGCGAGTAGTATCCTGGGCGAAGACTGGACCGAAGCAAGTACCGTGAGCAGTAACAACCCTGCGCGAAGCGTCCAAGTAGAAGACCGGACCAAGTCGCATGCGCAGTAACAACCCTGCGCGAAGCATCCTGGGAGGAGGGCGAACCTTACCACACTGTATGCGCAGTAATGACCCTGCGCGACGCATCCTGGGCGAAAAGTTGACCGGAAAAAGTCGCGTGCGCAGTGACAACCCCTGCGCGATGAATCCTGGGAGAAGGGCTAACCTCGCCATCCCACATGCGGAGTCACAACCCTGCGCGAAGCACCCCGCTTGAAAAAGGCTTAACATCCTGCGGGCGCAGTAACAGCGTGCGTGCGTGCGCGGCAATGTCCCGCCTTGGAGGACGGCAAACCTGTTCAGCGCCGAAACCACACTGCATGAAACTCCCTGGAAGCATATATCTATCTCTTCATTATTATTGTTGTTGTTGTTGTTGTTGTTGTTGTTGTTGTTGTTGTTGCTGTTGCTGTTGCTGTTGCTGCTGCTGCTGCTGCTGCTGCTGTTGCTGTTGCTGTTGTTGCTGCTGCTGCTGTTGTTGTTGTTGTTGTTGT
This sequence comes from Nematostella vectensis, assembly GCF_932526225.1. Taxonomy (NCBI): domain Eukaryota; kingdom Metazoa; phylum Cnidaria; class Anthozoa; order Actiniaria; family Edwardsiidae; genus Nematostella; species Nematostella vectensis. The sequence goes on along the minus strand of NC_064034.1, from coordinate 22,033,309 downwards.
TCTTGTCCAACCAACCTACGTGCGCATGCTTCCCACGGGAAGCATCCTGGAAAGCGGGCGAGCCTTCCCATTCCCACCGGTGCAGCAACCTGCGCGAAGAGTCCGGGGAAGGGAATAACCTCAACATACTCCGCCCCCCTTACCGGGTGCAACAACAAGCTACGCACTCGGAGTAGAGGCGCGCTATCCTAGTCCATAAGCGGAGTCCGAAACCTAGACTTGGCCTCGAAGGGAAAGGCAGGTGGGAAATAACTATCTCGTGCCCGCAAGAACTCTGCGCTAAGTCTGCCGGGAGACGGCAAGCTAATATAACACATATGTAACGGTACCAAAGGACTCGTGGTTAATAGAGCTAGACTGCTCTTGACAAGTGTCGAGCCTAATATAACACACAATAGATGCTCATACTAATTGACTACGCAATAATGAGCCTAGTGAGCATAACAAGTGTCACTTATTTGACCTATGGGTTAATTGACGAAAGGTACTCAGAATGGAGAGTTTATACTTTGTGAGACCTTGCCACCGATTAGGAAAATAGGACACTAGTACCGTCGAATAAATAGTGAAGGCTTCGCACCACGACACGACGTCCTCCAGCCGCCTTTTCGGTTTCTTGAAGCGGGGAGCCGACAACAACAAATGCCCGTCATTTAACAGGTGAGGTTCAGGCTCGGACATTGGCAAGAGATTTGCAGGTTATAACTCGGCGAGGTCGGCAAACTTATTCGACACAATCTGAAGAACCACCTTCGAGGGGATCGGGGAATACCCTGGGCCCACCACAAACGGCTTGTGTTAAATTGGGACTTCTGATAAGGGACTAGTTGTCACTGGGGTGGACAAAGTTGACACGAGTGGAGTCATCAATGGAGTAGACCCGGCCAACGATAAACCAGAGCAAACCGGTGCGATGTTGGGGAAAACCGGCCAACTGGCGGCGGTACAACAGAGGTGCCTGAGGCAGTGGGAAGAAATTTGACGTCGTCCCGGCCGCCGCAACCACTGTTGTACCTGTGCTAGAGACAGGAGTTTCGTTGTTACATGGTTGGTTAGCGCTAAGTTGTGCCTAAAATGCCTGCCGCACGGCCATCTGAATCGCTGCAATCACTTCAGGGGCCAGACTAGGTGTTGTTGTTCCGGTAGGATTCATAATTAGCTCTTTTTTGTGTGTGAAAACTATGATCTTTTAGACTGAAAAGCGTGGAGCATAGATTAGCTTCACTCGAAACGCTGCCAGTGCAAGAAAGGCTCGGCCCCAGGGCGCGCGACCGTGACTCGGTTTACCTTCGTCTAAATTTCATTCAGACACATTAAATTTAATTTCATTATATAAAAAAAATAGTTATTGAAGGTTACCTTTAAAAATGCATAGTATATAGATGTATACTTACAAAACACAATTTCAGGAGCTCTGCCTCTTTCGACTGCATATTGCCCTTCGTTCTTTTCTACAAGTCAAACACGCCCTCATCCTGCAACTGAAAGAACTTTTTAAAGGTCTTGTTATTCAGATAGGAGAAATAAGGGCATTGATATTGCGATTTTAATTGAACTTTACTAAAGTTTTTTTTAAAGAGGAAACACCTTAACTTCAGATCCTGAAACGGCGTTGGCGTCCATGCAATTTCAATTTTTGTCTTGTGTAGACATCTACTGTTGCGCTACCGACTTAAACTAGCGAGATATCAGTTTCTGTCGCGCGCGTAGCTATCGCGATTAGGTAATAGTAACATTTCACTTTTTATGTCACGCGTTATAAATATCGCCTGTAATCGAAATGCCAAATGTGTTAAAAATTCACTCGAAGTGCTGCCACTTTGGCGTGGTTTTGCTTTTTTGTATTCTTCTGGTCTTACTGGTTTACTTACATTTGAACAAAATTTGGCATTTAAAATAATAAGAAGGAATAAACATATGAAGCAATTGGGACCTTGATATTTACAACGGCAGAGAGAAGCCTGAGTTAACAGACCCCGCTCAAAATCTAAACGAACTTAGATTTTGAGCGGGGTCAGTTAACTTAGGCTACGGAGGAAAGAACGACGGCCGTTTAGATTATATCCATCCGCGCGCAAAAAGAAGATTCTGCGAGCGCAGTGTGCGCCGTCCTCGTAAAAGCTAAGGTGTAGGAACAAATATTGACTAAAATACTAAAATTGTTTTTGATCATTTTTGACCAATGACATTTGAGCAAAACCACAGGGATTTAAAACCCAGTTTGGATATCGAAACAAAAGCAAATTGCCCCTGTTTTATATCTTTTTCCAAAATTTCTACTTCCAAAAACCACAGGGTACCCGTGTCGAGAACACTAAATAAATTTGTAAATACAAGTCAAATCAGAAAATTAGAGCAAAACCACAGGGATTAAAAACCCAGTTTGGATATCAAAACAAAAGCAAATTGCCCCTGTTTTATATCTTTTTCCAAAATTTCTACTTCCAAAACCACAGGGTACCCGTGTCGAGAACACTTATTAAATTTGTAAATACAAGTCAAATCAGAAAATTTCAAATGTCATTGGTCAAAAATGATCAAAAACACAATTTTAGTATCGACATAATGCAACTTGTCCATGTTTCATTTCTATTTCAAATATTTTCTGCACATATTTGTGCATTCTCAGCGTCAGTGACTGAAATTTGTATAGAAAACAAACTTACATGTGACAGCAACTAAGTAGCTAGGGTTGCTATAGAAGGCGTGGCCTCTCGTCACCTCACAATGACTTCCGGGGTCTCTCAAGGAAGCCTAGTAGGCTCCTTCTATTTAGGACCTACATCATCGATCTACCAGACGCCACAGACAAAGGCACTAAAATCGCTATATATGCAGACGACACAAAGCTATACCGAAGAATCTCTTCGATGAAGGACTGTAAAAAGCTCTTCAGGTCATCCTGAAGAGCTTTTTACAGTCCTTCATCGAAGAGAAGTCTAAACAAGTGAAGCGACGAGACAGATATCAACTTCGACGCTACCAAGTGTAAAGTCTTGGCAGTGTCACGAAAGAAATCGCCCACAATGGTGGACTATAAGCTTGGCGCCACAAGTCTTCAGCGCATTAACAGTGAAAAATATCACAATATCTAGCAATCTCACATGAGACACCCATATTCTATCTGTTGTGTCCAAGGCCAACGGAATGCTCGGTCTGCTCAAGAGGACAGTTGTCCTAATTACAGGGTCAGGCGACCTTGTCAAGTCGCAGCTATGTTTCGCTACTGTCTATTCCCCCGGCAGCGTAAAAGTCCTCCTGGAAAAAGTTGAAAGGCGAGCCACCCGCTGGATTCTAAAATCCAAGATCGGGAACAGCTATAAAGGGCGACTTCTAAAACTCGATCTACTACCGTTGATCTACGACCAAGAGGGGAAGGGCTAGTAACCTTTTTCTTATGAAGTGTAACTCCGAAACGACCGGCCAAAATGTTCATTTATGGAGAAGATATTTGAAATAGAAATGAAACATGCACAACTTGCTTTATTTCGAATTTCGATACTCAAATTATGTCTTTAATCATTTTTGGTCAATGACTTTTTAAACTTTCTGATTCAGACTTGTATTTCCAATTTTTGTAGGGTTTTAGACGGCGGATACCCTGTTTCTTTTTTTAATACAGAAATATTGGGAAAAGATATAAAACAGGGGCAATTTGCTTTGTTTAGATATCCAAACTGTGTCTTTAATCAACTTTGACCAATGGCCTTTTAAATGTATTGATTGAGACAAATATTTAATTTTTCCCCTTTTAGCGACGCGGATACCCTATGGTTTTGCTCCGAAATGCAAAAATCCCATATTTCAGGAGGTTCCACCAAAGGGATTTTTGTGGACTTTTAGTATGTTAACTAGGTTGTATCACTTGTTCAAAATACGCTGAGAAAAATTCTATTGCAATTAGTTCCACCTGGGCCATAAAAATTTTATAGATTGACTGGACTATTTATGGGTAAATTTTAGAAACCATTGAGCATCACACCTGCTTGAGCGAATTAAATGGATAGTGGGTGTGACACTGTTAAATAAAACCAAGGAAAATTACAGGTCACGTAAAAACATTTTATTCTAAAAGAAAGTTGCACTATTTTTTACTGTAATTATCAAGAACAGAAACAAAAAGGATCTATAGTAATAGTAGAAAAGAATATGATTATAGAAATAACAACATATCTCATAAACAAAAACTGTTGTTGAGTGCACAATCTAAATTATCTCACCCTTCAGAATATCTTTCCACCATTTATTTACTTAGAGTGTGCATCTTTCTTTGCAAGTAAAAACCTTATTATTATCTGCCTTCGCCTGATTTCTTGGCGTCCGACGCAATGCATATCGCTGCGATAAGAGAGTTCATGACCCCACTGCTGCTGTTTCTCGAAGTTGCCAGGGAAGTTTGCGAGAATAATTCAGTCGGGAGATATGTAAGTTGTCTTCATACGCTCAAATTTGGCAATGGGAGTGTCATTAATAGCCATTTTTTTTTTTGTCAGATTCCATGCCCTATTTCACCAATCTATAGGCCATATTAGATTCGGTAAATACTCTAGTGTCGGTCTACCTGTGGAAGGGCCAGCTTCCGCCAGGGTCTTTGTCAGCTAGACGCCATATTGAAAATTACCCAGAAGACCCTGGGGACGAGGTTGCCAACTCCTAAGACACTGCAAACGACTTGCGTGAACACTTGCTAATGGCGAAACTTCGCTGCAAATATAGCAATATAAAGCACAACACCGCTTTTAAAATGCCAACGAAAGCTAAAAGAGAATCGTGGGTGAAAAAAGACTGAAGAAATACAAAGTAAATGCTGGTACTGGTAGGAGAGCGCATTTCTTTCAAACAAAAATCAAGCAAGACATTGCAGTGCATGCAAAACGGACGCTTGTCTATGTGTGACTGAAAATCATAAATTCTGGGACAGAGGATCCGATGTTTCATGATGATGGTGAATTTCTCTTTCATCAAACTTAATTAGAAAAAGAAGAAGTCAGGGGAAAAAGTGAAGTGGCGCTTTTCAAGTTTTCGTGGCCTTCGATACTAGGGACTTTAAGAACCGAGAACGCGGCGGGTCTAGGACGCGACCGGAAGTGTTTTTTTCACATTTTGCCCAACAGCGCATGCGCATGAAGTTCTCTCTTCTTGGCGGGAACGCGACGAATCGAGTTTTGAAGTGCTGTAGAAAACGTGAGTATTCAGCGATACTTTTAATAGAAAGGAAGCGTATTCCAAATATTTTTTCATTATGTATGTGAAGTTTATTGCTTTTTCTAGAGGTAGAGGTTTTACAGAAGTCAAGGGAATCGATTTTTGATTAAAAATGAACGTTTTTTTTCTTAGCAGGTGTGTTCAACCATGGCATCAAACGTGCGAGATGCAAAGGACAAACCTTTAAAGTATGTCATCTCATTATCTTTGAATCTATAGTGTATTTTCTATGTTCTTCTGTCATAACTTCTCGTGGATTTCTAATTAACGTAGGCTATACTGTTTAGCTTATTACATAACGGAGCGTAAAATACCCATTTGAAAAGCCATCCTTTTTTATAAGTAAGATATTTTAAAGTTTAATTAACTTAAGTAAAGTAAATTTTTTATCGGGTCTACCAGACTAATTTTATCGGAAAATAACTTCTATTTATACGTGAATGTACTGAAGTTTTGGGTTCTGATTTTGTTGTTTTACCTTGATTCAATTTGTCAATAATCTGTAAAAAAAGGTTCAAGCATGTTGTCAACACTCATGTGCAACACTGATAGATTGGACAAAAAAGTTTACACTTTATTTTGCTTTTATTTAATTATCTAAATTTTATCATCATGGCCCACATTAATTGAAAGCTTAAATATGTATTTAGATCTATCTTTATTGTCTTGCAAACTTTGTTTTCATTTTTCTCAGTCATATTTGATTGTGTTTGGAAAGTCACACAAGTTCGCTGTAGGGCTTTTTATTCAATATTTTTAAATATTGAATAAAATGATAATGTTTTTAAATATTTTTTGAATATTTTTTGTTTTTAAATATTGAATAAAATGATAATGTTTAAAAACATTCTATCAGGGATATAATGGTGTGCATGTTGCAATAACAATTTTTTTTACACAGCAATGTGATCATGTACTGGTCGACTGTCACAGACAAAGAAGAGAGATTTCAGAGAGGGTGATGTGGATGTAAAACCTAAGCGACAAAGAAGGAAGGGAGGAGATGCAATTGAGTTTTTGAAAGAGAGAGCTGACAAAAACAGTGAACTTAGAGAAAAGGAGCTCAACATGAAAAAGGAAATGCAACAACAACAACTACAATTGCAGCAAAAGAATACAGAAATGATGCAAGCTATGGTACAGCAACAACAACAACAACAACAACCCCAGCAGCAACAACTCCAGCAGCAACAACTCCAGCAGCAACAACTCCAGCAGCAACAAATGCTCATGATGCAACAGTTCATAGGAGTGATGGGGAAAATGTTGAACAAATAAGTATTTGATATATGACATGAAGAAACTGTTTACTTTCTAATTTTACAAGAGCATAGTTACCTGTTTTACAATAAATGCACTGTATTGTATGAGGTGATATTTAGACATATTTTTTGCAAATTTAATTTATTCATCTGAGTCAAATATCAAGATACAAGAACCTATTTTGAGAAACCTTGGTAGCTTAAATTTCCTTGAATTATAAAAAAAAACTATTTAGGCTAAATTGAAAAATTCAGGTTCTTATGCGCGGGGAACTACTGTACAGTATAGTGTCTATTTGTGCTTGATTTGCACAAAAATGTTATTTTTATTTAAAAACAAAAGTTAAAATTTTTATTATCATACAAGATTATAAATCTTTAAATACATTTTGTATAAAACATAGTATATTTTACAGCAAATGTTTCTATTTTTCACTGTTAACAATTACATATACACCATTATAAAAGTGATGTGCACATTTTTGTTGTGTTGTTTTGTTGCCCCACCCATCACTTGTTTAAATAGTTTGTCACTGTACTACCTGCATTATACAAACTCAATTTGATTGTTTATTTTCTTTAGTTGAAATAGTCAACCAGTGTAGGAGGATCAAGTCCAAAATATTCAGAGGTTGTGTTGGAGTAAAGGCATGTTAAGCCATTTCTCAGAAGGGCACAGACCATGTACATCTTTCCAACATGTCTGAGTCAAATCTTGAGATTTTTCTTGAAGTCAAGAAATTTGAAATAGTTTATAATGTCAGCAAAAAGCCATTCAACTGAAATACTGACTGAACTCATGGATTCGTTGAAGTCTTGCATTGGCCCATTGAGTACACCCATTCTAAAAGGCGCTTGCAGATGGTTGTGTAGGGGGTATGCTGGATCCCCATAGATGCACATTTCTTGACCAGCTGGAGAAAAAGCATGTTGTGCCAAGCTGTCGTACAATCCTGAGACTGCCAACATTCTTGCATCATGCATCCTTCCCTCTAAAAAAGGAAAGGTAACATTAGTAAACTGCATACTTATGAATGCATAAATCACCCTTTACCCTCTAAAAACAGAATTGGACATCAAACACCCCTGTATCCACCCCCTCCAAAGTTTTTGTAAAAAGGGAGTGGGTGGGTTCTTGGTTTTTGTGCTGTGTTTTTATCTAAACTTGATATACCATTCACTGATAAAACATACGGATAAATATCTCACCTACTGGTCTAAATAGTTGGCCGATGAGCCCATTGGGCAATGCAACAGACTGGTATTTGAGAGCGTGTACACGCTTGTGTCCGTTGTAAACAACTCTCTGATTCAATCCTGGTCTTGTTATTGGTCGAACTGTCCCATCTACAGCAAGCCAAAGCAATTATCCAAGGCTGCACCTTTGTTGTGAATTGCATCAGCATATGTTTGCAATGAATTGGGGGACAGGATAAAGTTGTTCCACTCTGTTATACGGTGGTGGTGAGCATAGATCCATTCAGTCACTTCATTGCAAATCATGCTGAGCTCTGGCACTGATCTACCGAATATGGAAATCATGTCTGACAATCTGCAAGGATAAGCAAACCGCTTCAGCACGACACACAGCCCTTCTGTTGCATCACAAACCGTGCCGTTAGCACATGTAAACGTATCTGGCATTTGTAAAGCATCTACGAGCAAAGGAATATCTCTCTTTTCAAATCTAAAGTCGGCCTTGCACTCAGCGGGATCTTTATTTTCTAGACAAAATTCTTCGTAGTCCCAGTGGCGAAAAGGCAGGTTTTGCGGCGTGTATTCTTCGAAAAGGACAGCAAATTCCTCTTTGTCTATAATTCGTTCTTCCAGGGAGAAGAGCAAAGATTCTTGTACAGCTTTAAACGAGTTTTTTGACATTTTTTGAAGCTACCTGAAAAGCAGCTTTTTGTTGACAAGTAAAGTAGCGGGCGCGTCGCCTGTTGCATCTAAACTTCAAGTTTCCCGCGTTTGAGACGCGGTCCTCGCTCCATGCCTCCGACGGTCCTGGGGTTTTCCACGTCGCTGCGTTTTCGGTTCTTAAAGTCCCTACTAATCGATGATGATGTGGGGGATATTCCTTGTATTGTATAATTACTTAGTACTAGTAAACCAAACCTCGGGGAGAGTTTTAGTTTCTCTTAACGAACGTATTCATCCGGTATTATAAATTACTAGAAAACCAAATGTCGGGCCGGAGTTGCCGTTTTTGCTTCTTACCCCGTAATTTCATTTCAACTTGGTCCAGGGGGTCCAGTGTGGTCCCACTTGTCTCCCATGGACTCGTATTCGAAACGTCCCATTATGTGAGAGGCTCAGTTGCTTGTTATAAGCGTCCGTATAGGTCATGTTAACTTTTGTTTTCCACACTCCCCTCCTACAAAAAAAAAAATAAATTGATCAGTTTGTTCCCCCTTTTCTACCACGGACTCGTATTCGCAACGTCCTTATATGTCAGGCGCTCAGTTGCTTGTTATTAGCGTCCGTATAGGTCATGTAAACTTTTGGAACCCACCCCCCCCCCCTACAAAGTAAAAATTGATCAGTGTGTTCCCCCTTTGTTTCCTACGGACTCGTATTCGCAACGTCCTTATATGTCAGGCGCTCAGTTGCTTGTTATGAGCGTCCGTATAGGTCATGTGAGCTTTTGGAACAACCCTCCCCCCCCCCCCCCCCCCCACACCACAAAAAATAATTGATCAGTGTGGTCCCCCTTGTCTACCACGGACTCGTATTCGTAACGTCCCTATATGACAGGCGCTCAGTTGGTTGTTATGAGCGTCCGTATAGGTCATGTGTATTTTTGTCACCCACCCTCCCCTACCGCAAAGACTAAATTGGTCCCCCTTGTTTGCCACGGACTCGTATTCATAACGTCCCTATTTGTCAGGCGTTCAGTTGCTTGATATTTGCCTCTGTATAGGTAATTTTGACGAACGTCACGCGTCCCTATATGTCAGGTAGCGATACGGACCCCGGTCTACCATTTCTCTATACCTATGGGGCTCCTACGGCCGCGCTGGCTCCGCTATTAAACTACCACCGGAACCCAGGCAAAACACCAGGTAGTAGGGTGCTTGTTTTTCAATCAGCAGGCCAGGTCGCTATTGATTTAGATCAAGATGGCGGGCATCAAAGGTAGTGTGAGAGATGTTTGTTTTGCTATTATTTATCTTAATTTGCTGAGTGTTACCACTAGCAAAGCCCGTTTCTGGAGGTTAACAAAGACTCTTTTTATCCTTATATCCTTGTGCTACTATGGTGGACCATATAAAAGCGTGAGTGAGAAAAATTTTAATATTCTTGATGACTTTTCTAATAGTATTTTCCGTAAAGATAATTCAATCCCTTCTCTTTGCGCTGCAGCATCATAGCTTTGTCGTTTAGCGGGGCTATCGGTATTCTCTTGGTTGTCCTAGGCTGCGCCTTGAAAGATTATGGGTAAGTGTCTCGCGTATCATCATTGTACAAAAGGCAATGGAATCTGACTCTTTATCAAACCGGTTTTTTATGTAGATATGTGTTCAGTCTTCATTAAGGTTTTCTTGTAGCATTTGTGTGTGTGTGTGTTTTTTTTGCGGTTATGTTTTTTAGGATTCTAGCGACCCCCACGCCGCTTTGATGTTAAAAAGTAAAAATATCGTGATGGAATTTTGTCTCCCTGTGTCTGTGGTCTCACAATCTTTGAGAAATTCAGCAATAACTTAATAGGCCATCTTTGTCTGTGACTCAGAATTTGCAAACGCTATTTTCAGCATCTAAGCTTGCCAGAAAGGCTTTATACAGGAATACAAAAATATACTTTTTAGTGCCTAATACAAAGTGTTTGATTTTGAGGATTGAAACCTACCTACCCTTGCACTCTGAGATGGTATAATGTGACATTTAACTAGCAACTTTAATTGGTCAAGTGGGAAAATGATGTGAGAAAATACAATATGAAGCACATTTATTTTAGACACTACTCAAACCATCAAAATGACTTTAATATACTAAATACGGTACTTAAGTTAGAATTGGATACAGTTTTTAGAAGAACAGAAAGATTAGGGACTGCCTTTTTTATATTTTCTTTCAAAAAAGTTCAAAACTGGCCGAAAACACACCATTGAAGTAAATACGGTCTATTTATTAGCCATTTCTCAGAACAAAACCAAAAATAACGGGGGATTAGAGAGGTTTTGAAGTGATTAATTTTGTTGTGTGTCCACGTGCACCTAAATGATGCCATTTCAAGTTTTTCAATTCAAACAAGCGCGCCCTGTGTTTGATTTCTCAATGAAAATTTTTGTTCCTGTTTTGGTAGATAATTGACTTCAAACACTTTCCCGTATATGCCTGATAGTTCTTTAACATTCTTTTGTACTTTAAAATTGTCTTAATTTGTCGTACAGCTTTACTTTCTTTCACACACCGAGAATTTACTAGTTCAAGATTCAGATATGGTACATGATTTTCATAAAACGAGTCTTTGCTATTTAGACAAATTTCAATAGGAATTCTTATCAAGCGCCCAATACAAACTTTCCAGCTTTTTTACATGCCTTTTTTAGATATTTAGCATATAATTACATGCATGCTTTGCGGCTTAATTATTTTAAAACCAGGTGGAAATATGTGCTCAAAGTTCTCTCAGATTTAGTAAAATAACAGTTTTAGAAAACACACCATTGAAGTAAAGTTGTCATAATTTGTCGTACAGCTTTACTTTCTGCTATGTTTTTCCTCTGGCAGTTTCAGGGGTCCGCACTCAACGAATGACGACAACTTGCGCCAGAGCCTGCAAAAAAGGGGGTGAAGCTATCCCTTTTATAGCGCGCGTTCATGTTTAAGCCTGGTTTCCATATGGTTGTGTCTGTCATATCTGTCGTGTGAAAAAAATTCCATACGACAGAAACAACCATATGGAAACTTCAGATGCAACAGCCTGATATGACTCTGACACGACAGACTTGTTGCTTGAGATAGAATCGATTTTATCCCATACAACAGGAAACAGGCGTGATGCAACCATACTTTGTTAATGGAAACCATTGAAAGCAACAGGTACGACAAAAACAACAAAAACATGTCCCAAAATGCACTTTGTTTACAACATGGCTGCAGAGGTAAAAAACTTGTGTTTGTTCTGTATTTCTCTGTATTTCTATTTTTTTCTACATTCTCCCTCACCCCTTCTCCTTCTCCTTAGCCCTAAAAGGACTAACAAGCCAAAAAAAACCCTTTTTTGTTTGTTTATTGGGCGCTAAGTACCCCTTTACTCCTCGGTTTTTATTGCAACAGAAGAAGCAAGTATTACAGATGGATACTTAGCTGTTGTTTGAGTTGTGTTTTTTCAGTGGGTGAGCTAGTTCATATGAAAGAAGCGCCAGACGCAACCATATGGAAACCAGGCTTTAGTGAATATGCCACACTAAACTTTTTGAGTACCTAAACTCTGGAACAATCTGTAACCATGCGCAGTCAACCTTCTGTTAATGGCTTTAAGTTCTGTCTTACCCAGCACTACTCTACTGTACTTCATGCCTCTTATGATATTAACAACTTTAACTCATGGAAGTCTGTCTGCTGCAACTGCTCATCCTTCCTCAATGTCCTAAACTGCTAGCAACTACTGCTACTAACAGCTGCATAGGCTGTACATCGTTTTACAATATTTTTATTTTAAATGTTATATATAATTTTTTTCTGTTACATAGCTTTTTCTTCTATATGTCATGTTCAATGTATGTAAGTACGGGCACACTTAATTTGGGCCCCCGCCCTGTTGCGTGTCCGGCACCTTTGGTGGAAGCCAAAAAAATAAATAAATAAATAGAAGTCAAAGCATTGTGGGATTCATTATCATTAACTTTTATATTTCCCTCACAGAGTATGGTGGCCAATGTTTGTATGTAAGTACAGTAAAAGTCTTACCTGACGTTATGGTTGCCAGTCTTACAGTAGTATGTATCCCCTGTGTTATAAAGGTTACTAACTCAGATACTTTAGGAATGTAAAATCATTAGAGGCTTATTGTTCTTTGGGTTAAAAGCTTTTCCTGTAAAAAAAACTTAGCTTTTCTTTAAAGAAGCAGATGATAGAATTGTAAAAGATAGCATAAATTCAATTCAAAATCAAGTTTTGCCACGTCATCATACTTGGAAAAGTCTAAACCAAAATGTCTTCTTGTTTTACAATTAATATTGGTATAAGGAAAGTTGCTGGGGCTTTTAAATGGCTTACCTCAGCCTTTTTATGTAAATAACAATTCTGAGTTAAGCCAAGTAAAAGCCCCATCATTCATTTATTTTATATGTATATTGCTTTGCATAATTCAGTCACTTTGTATGTATAGTGCTTTTTTATGTCCTTGCTCCTGTCCCCACTGTTGTTGCAAAAAGACTTTCTGAAGACTTCTCATCAAGTGGCTCTAAGTGAGTAATAAATCATTACCCAAACCCCTAATAGAATATATCTATGCATCATCAAGTGAGTACTAAATCATTACCCAAACCCCTAATAGAATATATCTATGCATCATCAAGTGAGTAATAAATCATTTGCCAAACCCAAACTGAAATAGGAATCCACTGAAATATAAAGCGCCCTTCCTACATGTAAAGCAGAATTTGAGGTCCAAATGGTCACTATACCGGTATTTGTAAAAATTGCAAGTGAATCAAGGTTTTTGGCCCTAGACATGGTATGTGATGCAAATCCCCCTACAAAATCACCCTGTAAGTGTGGTAAATGTATTTGCCATAAGCAAATTGATTTATTGAATCTTTCATTAATTAGTGTTGTGAAGGAAGTCTCCATGTTTATCACCTCTGGCATAGTCATATCAGCTTTTGGTAAGTGTTGTTATACAGGCATTTGCAAATGCTAGTCAGTATTGGAGCATTTTACTAGGGGTGGGAGGGGATTGGCAGTTTTTGGTCTAAACATTGCAAATATTAAGGACTTGGGAAATGGGGTGGATTCACAGAAGGGGGCTAAAACACAAGTTGGTTTGCTTTATAAGCTTACCGCAATTTTATCATGCAGGCTTGTTAGAATATCAACAAAAAAACAATAGTTTTTGGGTGCCAGTATAATTGAAAACGAGGGCCAACATTGATAATAAGGGATATAAGTTACCATATTGCTCTCTCCGTCTTTGCAAAAATAGTTGTTTTCAATTCTTTGGTTTTTGATGAGCTTTGAGGATTCCAAAGTCAGATTTCAAAATAAAACTGCTAAAAACTTTTGTTTGCAAAGCTGACCAGAATCAAACTATCTAGAAATGTTTATTTATCATTCTTGAATATAATAGATGGGTTAAAATCAGGCTACATAGTTGCAGTGAGCCAGTAATCCAGTAATCTAAGGGATTTAAAGGCAATTTAAAGGTTCTTGATATTGTTTGGTAATTCTTTTTTTATTCATGAGATTTGAGTCTATGAAAGAGCCATTAATAGCATTCTGTGGCATAGATCTAAGCATTTAAAAGTTTGATTTTGCATGTGCAATGATTGTTTAAAAATATATTTCATATTTGAATATCAGATTGTCATTTTAGCAATGCATTTTCTTCTTTATTGGGATTTATCTTACCTCTGACATTAAGCTCATTAATAACAAAAGTCCAAGATGGCAGTCATAAAGAGCGAGAAGGGGAAAATTTAAATATGAAGATTTGGGAGGGTTGGCCCAACTAACAGTCTCTACTGCCACCTGTACATAAAACATGTTCAGCTCTTAAAGTAAACAAACATCTTTTTTTAGTCACCAGCTCCCAAACCCTTTCCCAATATAGCCAGTTGCTATATTTTCACCCAGTAAACCACAAGAGCAGATTAAAATTGTGAAGCAACATCTCATATTATTCTAAAACCTGCTATTGTTTTTTCTGTTTTTTTTTTTTTTTTTTATTCATAAATGATGATGATGATGCACATCATACCCTATTAGGGATACACTACACCATACTAGGGAGACACCATACACCATACTAGGGAGACACTATACCATACTAGGGAGACACCATACTAGGGAGACACTATACACCATACTAGGGAGACACTATACACCATATTAGGGAGACACTATACACCATACTAGGGAGACACTATACACCATACTAGGGAGACACAATACACCATACTAGGGGGACACTATACCATACTAGGGAGACACTGTACACCATACTAAGGATACACTATACCATACTAGGGAGACACTGTACACCATACTAAGGATACATCATACTAATGAGACACTACACTATACTAGGGAGACACCATACTAGGAAGACACCATACACAATACTAGGGAGACACTATACACCATACTAGGGAGACACCATACACCATACTAGGGGGACACTATACCATACTAGGGGGACACTATACCATACTAGGGAGACACTGTACACCATACTAAGGATACACTATACCATACTAGGGTGACACTGTACACCATACTAGGGCGACACTGTACACCATACTAGGGAGACACTATACACCATACTAGGGAGACACTATACACCATACTAGGGAGACACTATACACCATACTAGGGAGACACTATACACCATACTAGGGAGACACTACACCATACTAGGGAAACACTACACACTATACTAGGGAGACACTATACACCATACTAGGGCGACACTGTACACCATACTAGGGAGACACTGTACACCATACTAGGGAGACACTATACACCATACTAGGGAGACACCATACACCATACTTGGGAGACACTATACACCATACTAGGGATACATCATACACCATACTAGGGAGACACTATACACCATACTAGGGAGACACTATACCATACTAGGGAGACACCATACACCATACTAGGGATACACTATACCATACTAGGGAGACACTGTACACCATACTAAGGATACACTATACACCATACTAATGAGACACTACACCATACTAGGGAGACACTATTATACACCATGTTAGAGAGACACTCAACACCATACTATGGGTACACTATGCACCATACTAGGGGTACACTATACACCATACTAGGGAGACACTATACACCATACTAGGGAGACACTATACACCATACTAGGGGACACTATACTACATACTAGGGAGACACTATACACCATACTAGGGAGACACTACACCATGCTATGGAGACACTTCACCATACTAGGGATACACTGCACCGTACTAGGGAGACACCACACCATACTAGGGAGACACTATACACCATACTAGGGAGACACTACACAATACTAGGGAGACACTGTACACCATACTAGGGAGACACTGTACACCATACTAGGGATACACTACACCATACTAGGGAGACACTATACACCATACTAGGGATACATCATACACCATACTAGGGAGACACTACACAATACTAGGGAGACACTATACACCATACTAGGGAGACACTGTACACCATACTAGGGAGACACTGTACACCATACTAGGGATACACTACACCATACTAGGGAGACACTATTATACACCGTGTTACGGAGACATTGTACACCATACTAGGGAGACATCATACACCATACTTGGGGGACACTATCATACACCATACTAGGGAGACACTACACCATACTAGGGATACATCATACACCATACTAGGGAGACACTACACAATACAAGGGATACACTACACACCATACTAGGGAGACACTATTATACACCGTGTTACGGAGACATTGTACACCATACTAGGGAGACATCATACACCATACTTGGGGGACACTATCATACACCATACTAGGGAGACACTACACCATACTAGGGATACATCATACACCATACTAGGGATACACTACACACCATACTATGGAGACACTATAATACACCGTGTTAGGGAGACACTATACACCATGCTAGGGAGACACTACACCATACTAGGGATACATCATACACCATACTAGGGATACACTACACACCATACTATGGAGACACTATAATACACCGTGTTAGGGAGACACTATACACCATGCTAGGGAGACACTACACCATACTAGGGAGACAATCACAATATGGTTTTGAATCCCAAAAAGTGTAAATCAATGACCGTTGAATTCCTTGATTATAACAGCTGTGTGTGGGGTCCCATTGTTATCGGCAACGCGGTCGTGGAGTGTGTGAGCACTTTCAAATTACTCAGTGTTGTTATTTCTCACGACCTCACATGGGATACTCACTGTGAAGTTATAATAAAAAAAGCCAACAAAAGGCTATATGCACTACGTCAGCTTAAGAAAAGTGGTTTAGGGAAAGTGATCTAGTCGATGTGTATTGCGCCCTGATTAGATCGATTTTTGAATATGGCTGTGTTGTTTTCTCTAATCTACCTAAACGCCTCT
The DNA here is from genome assembly GCF_932526225.1 of Nematostella vectensis. Taxonomy (NCBI): domain Eukaryota; kingdom Metazoa; phylum Cnidaria; class Anthozoa; order Actiniaria; family Edwardsiidae; genus Nematostella; species Nematostella vectensis. The sequence goes on along the minus strand of NC_064034.1, from coordinate 22,016,503 downwards.
GCTATTCCATAGGCGGACGCTCTCTGTTATCTACCCGAATCTGAATTATGAGAATGCACTTGTACAGGCTAATCTTCAAGACCTTGAAAGCCGTAGGCAAGATCTCTGTAAAAAATACATGTGTAATTTATCAGAAGAAAACCCTGTACATAAACTTATATTGTCAAGGACTATAACAATACCGCAAACGTACAGCCTGCGATCGAATGCAACCCGACGTGATGCACCATCAAGAACCAAGAGGCTCAGTGACTTTGTTTCTGTCAAGTATTTAAATGTTTTGTAATTGCTCCTGTAATTCAGTCCTATGGCTGCGATAGGAATAAATAAACACATTAGACACTATACACCATACTAGGGAGACACTACACCATACTAGGGAGACACAATACACCATACTAGGGAGACACTACACCATACTAGGGAGACACTACACCATACTAGGGGAACACTACACACCATACTAGGGAGACACTACACGTTACTAGGAAGACACTACTATACACTGCGTTACGGAGACACTATACACCATACTAGGGAGACACTACACCATACTAGGGAGACACTACACCATACTAGGGATACACTATACACCATACTAGGGAGACACTATACACCATACTACGGAGACACTATACACCATACTAGGGGGACACTATACCATACTAGGGGGACACTATACCATACTAGGGGGACACTATACCATACCAGGGAGACACTATACCATACTAGGGAGACACCATACACCATACTAGGGAGACACTATACACCATACTAGGGAGACACTATACACCATACTAGGGAAACACTACACCATACTAGGGAGACACTATACACCATACTAGGGAGACACCATACTAGGGAGACACTATACACCATACTAGGGAGACACTATACACCATACTAGGGAAACACTACACCATACTAGAGAGACACTATACACCATACTAGGGGGACACTACACCATACTAGGGAGACACTATACCATACTAGGGAGACACTACACCATACTAGGGGGACACTATACCATACTAGGGAAACACTACACCATACTAGGGAGACACTATACACCATACTAGGGAGACACTATACACCATACTAGGGAGACACCATACACCATACTTGGGAGACACTATACCATACTAGGAAGACACCATACTAGGGAGACACTATACCATACTAGGGAGACACTACACACCATACTTGGGAGACACTACACACCATACTTGGGAAACACTACACCATACTAGGGAGACACTATACACCATACTTGGGAGACACTATACCATACTAGGGAGACACCATACACCATACTTGGGATACACTATACCATACTAGGGAGACACTATACACCATACTAGGGAGACACTATACACCATACTAGGGAGACACTATACACCATACTAGGGAGACACTACACCATACTAGGGAGACACTATACACCATACTAGGGAGACACTATACACCATACTAGGGATACACTATACCATACTAGGGAGACACTATACACCATACTAGGAATACACTTTACACCATACTAGGAATACACTTTACACTATACTAGGAATACACTTTACACTATACTAGGAATAAACTATACACCATACTAGGAATACACTACACACCATACTAGGGAGACACTACTATACACTGCGTTAGGGAGACACTATACACCATACTAGGGATACACTATACACCATACTAGGGAGACACTATACACCATACTAGGGAGACACTATACACCATACTAGGGATACACTATACACCATACTAGGAATACACTATACACCATACTAGGAATACACTTTACACCATACTAGGAATACACTTTACACTATACTAGGAATACACTATACACCATACTAGGAATACACTATACACCATACTAGGGATACACTATACACCATACTAGGAATACACTTTACACTATACTAGGAATAAACTATACACCATACTAGGAATACACTATACACCATACTAGGGAGATGGAATCCAATGGAATCCAAATATTGCCTCACTGCTAATGTTAATTGTTTTAATTAATAATAATAATGAACCTGTATTTTAAGATACTGGATTTTATGATAACTTCGATTTTACGATGGCGTTCCTTTCTCCAGGCGGAAATACCATGAAATGTATAAGAAATTACCTGAATCTTGGGATATTGGAAACAAAGATATTCTCGATTTTAGAATACAAATCTGTTTTCCACAGAACAGTCTTAGACAGAGTACAGTTACAAAATTATTATTTTGTAAAAGTTAGAATTTACCCAACATCTCTCTAATGTTTTTTTAATGGATTTTCCTTTATATTGTAAAATCAAAGACCTCTTTGCAACAATACCTTGATTTTACTATACATGCATGGAGATCATATTATGTACCGTGTTAGAAGCACAGAGATCATCCGTGTTTATGTGCCATGTAACATGCATGGAGATCATCCGTGTTTATGTGCCATGATACATCATGGAGATCATCCGTGTTCATGTGCCGTGTTACATGCATGGAGATCATCCATGTTTGTGTGCCGTGTTACATTCATGGAGATCATCCGTGTTTATGTGCCGTGTTAGAAGCAGAGAGATCATCCATGTAAATGTGCCGTGTTACATGCATGAAGATCATCCGTGTTTATGTGCCGTGTTAGAAGCACAGAGATCATCCCTGTTAATGTGCCGTGTTACATGCATAGAGATCATCCGTGTTTGTGTGCCATGTTACATGCATGGAGATCATCCGTATTTATGTGCCATGATACATGCATGGAGATCATCCTTGTTTATAAGCCGTGTTACATGCATGGAGATCATCCATGTTTATGTGCCGTGTTACATGCATGGAGATCATCCATGTTAATGTGCCGTGTTAAATGCATGGAGATCATCTGTGTTTATGTGCTGTGTTACATGCATGGAGATCATCCCTGTTTATGTGCTGTGTTACATGTATTGAGATCATCCGTCATCAGCCACTTCTCATAATCCCATCTTTGTACCCTAGGCCCAAGAAGAATTGTACACATAGAATCACTAATGTGCTATTGTGCATTAGTGATAAGTGATTGTTCACTAGTCAGCTACTGTAGCTAAGTGAGTGAAGACCATCAGATTGTGTGATTCTGAAAATGAAATACCTGTTTACGATTTATATTTTCTTAAATGGTTTTTTCTTTTCTTTTCTTAGCCAGTCAGAACTTGCATATTACAATGTATGGTAAAACCAGTTATTCTTCTGTGTAATTTATGAAATCTGATCACACTCATAAAATTAATGCTACTAAAAACAAATGACTTTTTTTCTGTATTACAGGTCTGCCAATAGTTCTGGCTAGATGTGGAATTGTAAGTAATTGCATGGTTTGCTTACCCCTTTAATGAGGTTGGATTGACCAGTCAGTAATACATATAAAAAATATGCAATTGTTCCTTTAATAAGCAAAAAACTTGAAAAAGAAGAGTAGTACAGGGAATCATGAATAAATATTATTATGATGACCATACACCATGTAAATAATAATAATAATAATAATAATAATAATAATAATAATAATTTTATTTTAAAAAAATATTCATATTTACAAATTTCAATAGGAATATATAAACATTTCTTAATATTTATAATTGATCAAAAGGTTAAAAAGGACTGAAAACTAAGTGGCAATACATAATAATAATAATAATAATAATAATAATAATAATAATAATAATAATAATAATAATAATAATAATAATAATAATAATATTAATAATAATAATAATAATAACGTGAAGAGAGGATTACAGACCTATAATGACAAGGGAAGCAGAGTGGGTGATCTAAACATCAGAGACCTCGAGGAGGATGCGCTCTACCGCTTCCTAGGAGCACCCGAACACATACTCCAAGATGAGAAGGCAGCATTGGATTCTGCGGCGAGCTCATATCTCAAGAGACTCTCAATAATCTGGTCGAGCCCGCTATCTGATAGTAACAGGGTGAAAGCGTCAAACCAGCTCGCACTTCCAGTGCTGTCATACCTAATGTGGTCAATGCATTGGAACTTGATAGACTTGAGAGAGATAGACAGAAAGGCAAGGAAAATAATGAGTAATAATGGCGGGAAACACCCACTTGGATCAACAGCCCTCATATACCTCCCGAGGGCACTTGCTGGGCGTGGAATGAAGTCGGTCGAGACGGAATACAAGCACACAAAAATCAAGACGGCCCTGAAGCCCTACTCCAATCGGGATGCAAGCATGGAAGTGGTTAGACGCTTTGAGGAGTTATCGTCTACCAAGGGTCACCAGTCCCTGGTGAAGGAGGCCAAAAAATATGCAAGTGAACTTGCCCTATCACTCGTGCTCACATATTCAGAGCCCACTTGTTGTGGAGAAGACGGAGAAACCATCGCCACAAAAATGATTGGCTCCACATTACGGTAGATAGCTGATGGAGCAAGGCAAAGCAAGATGGAAGAAGAAAAATGGCAAGGAAAGTTACTCAAGAGCAGATGGGAAGATGAGGATCTGGATAGACCAGGCTGCTTCGCGTAGATGAGAGAATGGCGAGATGCCCCCACCCACACCATTGCAGGCATAGTGGAGATGTACGAGCAGCAAGTTCCAACCAAGCTCTACTCGGCTAGAAAAACCTACACCTCGCCAGCTGATGACATTATGTGTAGATTGTGCGGTACAACTGCAGAGAGCTTGGCCCATGTTCTCGCAGGCTGCCCAGCTCTCGCCAAAAGCAAGTACCTACCACGACATAACGCAGCACTACAGATCCTCTTCTTTGAGAAGCTGAAAGATCTGAAGCTGATAGAAGCAACTCCTCCATGGTACTCTACTATGGTACCGAAGCCCACCTACGAATCCCAGGATGCCAAGGCATTCTGGGACGTCCCAATGTTTGCAGAACACACTCATGTACTACAGAACAGGATTGACGCCCGCATTATAGACCATAAGCGAAGAGAAATTCTAGCGATTGAGATGGCGTGCCCGTGGATGGAGAACAGAAGGAAGAAAGATGAGGAAAAAACGATGAAGTATGGCCCGCTGAGATGGGAGCTGAAGCAACAGTACCCCGGCTATAGCATCAAGCAACACAACATAGTGATGGACGTGCTGGGAGGTTGGTCCCAAGACGTAAACAGCTCGATGAGGGAGATATTCGGCGTGCGTGGCCGTGATGTCCTAAAGAAGATGCAATAAGCAGTGCTCTCAAGTCCTTTAAATATTGCAAGGACGCTGAAAGTGCTATTTTTATTGATTTATTTTTACATTTCTTAATTTTATGTTATACCTACTTATATCCTAGGGGATTCTGAGATACAGTTTGGGTTACGCTTGCGCCCCTCTCTGTATATAGGCTGACATACATATGTTGTACAACTGTCATAATAATAATAATACTTGTTCATTAGTCCTCTCGTAGCTCAGCTAAATTACAGCATTCCAAATAACTAATATAATAAAGTACATGATTATTATAGAGTGACAGTTTTTTTTACCAAACAGACACATACTTTCACTTACTTTCATGAGACTACTTTTATGCCCTTTTATCTTTCAGGTTCATTGGGGAGCTGTTGGCCTTGTAATGTCTGGGAATGTGTTTATTTTCTTCACCATCTTGGCTTATTTCTTGATATTTTCTGTGGAGGATGACTGGGGATTTTAATATTCATTCAACAAAATCGACAATGTATATAAGATGTAACCTTGCTTTTTACTGAGCAAAAGTTGTTATTTTTAGTCAGCTTTAAGTTTCCATGCTACAGAGTAATCCAAGCAGGATATGATGGGTGTCCTAGTTCTAGAGATAATTTGAAGTTACTAGATAAAATGTATGGGATAGAGTGTTCTTGGCTATAAAAATATAGAAAAATAAAAAAGTTTGTAATGTTAACTCGCCCTGCTTTATGGGAGTTGATATGTAAGCCCGCACGGCATTGTGGGTGCTGGTTTGACAGACCTCGTGGAATGTTGACATAGTTGGAGTGTATTAAAGTTTGTTGTTGTTTTTGGAAGCGTTCTCCTCTCTCGCCTGGTATTCGGCCACCACAAGTTTGTCAGGTGTTTCCCCAGTTGTCTTTTTCCACCTAGTAGGCTGCACCCTCCATTACACTGTACATTTACACATACAGTATAGTGTCAGAGTTTTGGGGAGGGGAGGGTAGAGTAGTGGAGCAGTAGAGTAGTAGTCCATACAGTATAGTGTCAGAGTTTGGGGGATGGGAGGGTAGAGTAGTGGAGCAGTAGAGTAGTAGTCCATACAGTATAGTGTCAGAGTTTGGGGGATGGGAGGGTAGAGTAGTGGAGCAGTAGAGTAGTAGTCCATACAGTATAGTGTCAGAGTTTGGGGGATGGGAGGGTAGAGTAGTGGAGCAGTAGAGTAGTAGTCCATACAGTATAGTGTCAGAGTTTGGGGGATGGGAGGGTAGAGTAGTGGAGCAGTAGAGTAGTAGTCCATACAGTATAGTGTCAGAGTTTGGGGGAGGGGAGGGTAGAGTAGTGGAGCAGTAGAGTAGTAGTCCATACAGTATAGTGTCAGAGTTTGGGGGAGGGGAGGGTAGAGTAGTGGAGCAGTAGGGTAGTAGTCCATACAGTATAGTGTCAGAGTTTGGGAGAGGGGAGGGTAGAGTAGTGGAGCCGTAGAGTAGTAGTCCATACAGTATAGTGTCAGAGTTTGGGGGAGGGGAGGGTAGAGTAGTGGAGCAGTAGAGTAGTAGTCCATACAGTATAGTGTCAGAGTTTGGGGGAGGGGAGGGTAGAGTAGTGGAGCAGTAGGGTAGTAGTCCATACAGTATAGTGTCAGAGTTTTGGGGATGGGAGGGTAGCGTAGTGGAGCAGTAGAGTAGTAGTCCATACAGTATAGTGTCAGAGTTTTGGGGATGGGAGGGTAGAGTAGTGGAGCAGTAGAGTAGTAGTCCATACAGTATAGTGTCAGAGTTTGGGAGAGGGGAGGGTAGAGTAGTGGAGCAGTAGGGTAGTAGTCCATACAGTATAGTGTCAGAGTTTGGGGGAGGGGAGGGTAGAGTAGTGGAGCAGTAGAGTAGTAGTCCATACAGTATAGTGTCAGAGTTTTGGGGATGGGAGGGTAGAGTAGTGGAGCAGTAGAGTAGTAGTCCATACAGTATAGTGTCAGAGTTTGGGGGAGGGGAGGGTAGAGTAGTGGAGCAGTAGAGTAGTAGTCCATACAGTATAGTGTCAGAGTTTGGGGGAGGGGAGGGTAGAGTAGTGGAGCAGTAGGGTAGCATATACAGTAAAGTTGTCATGTGAGATCATGTCACACCATAGGCTGACCAAAATGACATAACTCCTGTATTACAAGCCTACAAGGGCGGTAGGAAAGACGAATTTCCCTCTAAATTTGTCAGTGTCGATTTGTCTGCGCTCTGTGCGGTGCATATATGCCTTTAAACGCGTTTGTCAATTTGTCAGTCGACAGGTCGACAAAAATTGTCAGTGTTGATTTGTCAGTCCTCTAAGCGGTGGTTAGGTGCAGTGAAACGCGTTTGTCGATTTGTCAGTCCACAGGTCGACAAAATTTGTCAGTGCTCTGTGCGGTGGTTATATGTGCCGTGAAGAGCGTTTGTCGATTTGTCAGTCGACAGGTCGACAAAATTTGTCAGTGTCGATTTTTCAGTACTGTGTGAGGTGGTTATATGTGGCGTGAAGGGCGTTTGTCGATTTGTCAGTCGACAGATCGACAAAATTTATCAGTGTCGATTTGTATGCCTATTATAGTACGTAGCCTCCTCCACACGCCTATTATAGTATGTAGCCTCCTCCACACGCCTATTACAGTATGTAGCCTTCTCCGCACGCCTATTATAGTATGAAGCCTCCTCCGCACGCCTATTATAGTATGTAGCCTCCTCCACACGCCTATTATAGTATGTAGCCTCCTCCACACGCCTATTACAGTATGTAGCCTCCTCCGCACGCCTATTATAGTATGTAGCCTCCTCCGCACGCCTATTATAGTATGAAGCCTCCTCCGCACGCCTATTATAGTATGAAGCCTCCTCCGCACGCCTATTATAGTATGTAGCCTCCTCCACACGCCTATTATAGTATGTAGCCTCCTCCACACGCCTATTATAGTATGTAGCCTCCTCCACACACCTATTATAGTATGTAGCCTCCTCCACACGCCTATTATAGTATGTAGCCTCCTCCGCACGCCTATTATAGTATGTAGCCTCCTCCACACGCCTATTATAGTATGTAGCCTCCTCCGCACGCCTATTATAGTATGTAGCCTAGTCCACACGCCTATTATAGTATGTAGCCTCCTCCACACGCCTATTATAGTATGTAGCTTCCTCCGCACGCCTATTATAGTATGTAGCCTCCTCCACACGCCTATTATAGTATGTAACCTCCCTGTGGCCGGCCGTGAGGCAACCAAGAGGGTCAAACCAAACAGGAATCCCGAAAGAGTGCAGAGGACTAGGCTGCCAATTCGAGTAAATCAAAACCTATTCTTGTTGAGCATTCGTCTGTCATGCAGCAACAAGGCCCATTTGGCCGTTTGTTTTTCATGTTCCCTTATTTATAAGATTTTTCTACTCTTCACTATCATAAAGAGTACACAATACGCTTCACTATTATAAAGAGTACAATCAAGGTACTATTTAAAAAAAGCTTAAAATGCTTTACAGGATGTGTAAAATATACTTTATGATGGACACTTTAACAGTTCAACGTTTATTGAAATAGGTACACTATACCTATTTCAATACGTTTCAGTACGTTTAACAATAGTGACATTACCCATCAGAACCATCCAGGCTCATATACTCCCCCTATTAGCACACTACAGACTGGTTAAAGAATGACAATTGGCCCCTTCCTTTTTATTGTTTACATTTGAATAATAGAATAGTATACTGTAATCTGAAATATATTGCGAGATGTAAGGCGATAGAAACAGATGCTTACTAATGGACTTTGATTGAGAGCTCTATAGCAAACGGAGTACAGGCCACTCCAGATCCTAGTGTTAAACCTATTCAGTTGAATCTCTTAATACGTGCATTTACTTCGCATGAGCAACAGCCATGAAGATGATTTCAGAACAATTGGTTTCTTGTTACTAGGATATGCATGCTAAGTCAAAATAAAGGATGGGTGTTGAAAAAAAAATTTCTAGGGGTGGACCACGTGGACCAAAATCATCCTAAGGGATAGCACTTTCAGTCTGTCAACAGCAATTCTTACATAAAAGATAACGCATTAGGTGTGGTTGAAGCAATTTCTAAATATATGCTCTACAAACACAATTTCAGTTTTTCTGATTATATTTATGACCAGTTGGTCTGATTATGTTCATGACCAGTTGTAATGGGCACGTGAGGATCCGCTAGCGTGAGATCCCGTTAGGGATAGCAGGAGCAGAACCCCCCCCCTTTTAGGGATAGGAGTTAGTAGAATTTTTTACCGTAAAAGATTACGATCATCACCATCTGCTTTTATGGAGTCCCCCAAGAAAAGAATCATTGACTGATAGAAAATGAACAATCAGAAGAAAATGCTCCGGTGCACTTCAATATGGTTGGAATGTATAAATTGATAATTTGTTTAAAAACTGTCAATCTCACATCCAGATCAGCTAACTTGTGGCCAGGGTAGCACCCACCACATCACAATGCGCAAAAAATCATTATTTTATGATGGATTACAGCTTTTAACTGTGAGAACATACTCTTGTTATAATATCAGGAATCTACTTGATTTCCATGCTTGCATCGCTTGCCTGTGATCAAGATAATGTTTGTTAGGGTTGAGTTTACCAAACTAGAACTCATAATCTGCCAAATTTTACCCACCTGAATAATAGCAATAATGACTCCAAACAATCCGATAGCACTTCCAAAAATTTCTACTATAAGGATCTGAAAATGGCCAATGAAAAGATTAATTAGGTAATTGTGTTTTATATATACCTTAACCAAGACTTGAGCCCAATCAAGAAGCTTTTTAAAACCCTTTAAAGTGCCTTAAGTCCCCTTTACATAGTTTTAAAGTAAGGCTAAAAAAATAATGTTATTTTAGTCAAATCACCTTGACAAAGAGGGCACCATTTTGAGCATCAGCAAGTGCAGCTCCACTAGAAACAAACAAAGAATAAGTCAATTCTGACAAAAACACAGAATAAGTTAATTCTGACAATCTCACGCAAACACAGAATAAGCCAATTTTTACAAACTCACACAATCACAGAATAAGCCAATTTTGACAAAACTCACACGAACACACAATAAGCCAATTCTGACAAACTGACACAAACACAGAATAACTCAATTCTGACAAACTGACACAAACACAAAATAGGCCAATTCTGACAAACTGACACAAACACTGAATAACTCAATTTTGACTAACTGACACAAACACAGAATAAGTAAATTCTGACAAAACTCACACAAACACAGAATAAGCCAATTCTGACAGTGACACAAGCACAGAGTAAGCTAATTTTGACAAACTGACACAAACACAGAATAACTCAATTCTGACAAACTGACACAAACACAGAATAACTCAATTTTGACAAACTGACACAAACACAGAATAACTCAATTCTGACAAACTGACACAAACAAAGAATAAGCCAATTTTGACAAACTGACATGACAAACACAGAATAAGCCAATTCTGACGAAGTGACAAAAACACAGAATAAGCAAATTTTGACAAACTGAAACAAACAAGGAATCAGTCAATTCTGACAAACTGACACAAACAAAGAATAAGCCAATTTTGACAAACTGACATGACAAACACGGGATAAGCCAATTCTGAAAGTGACAAAAACACAGAATAAGCCAATTTTGGCAAACTGAAACAAACAAAGAATCAGTCAATTCTGACAAACTCACACAAACACAGAATTCTGACAAACTCACACATACACAGAATAAGCCAATTTTGACAAACTGAAACAAACACAGAATAAGCCAATTCTGACAAAGTGACACAAAGTATGTAGGAATACTGCACATAACAAAAGTCCTCCTCAGGGCTTGCATTGGTTGCAACTTATCTGCATTTTTCACTAGCCAAGTCACAAAAATTTAAACTTAATTGGACTTATGGGGTCACTGAAACTGAAGTTACTGTACATTGAGATCTTCTTTATACTTTTACAATAAGAACTCCATCATATGGCAAGTTAAAATTCAAAATAACAAATATGGGAACCCAACCTCAATGTTGTATGGAAAGCAACATGCAACATTATATAAAGCTTCATGATATATGACAATTTTATATAATGGTTCATGTTCATTACTCTGCCATTGTTCTTCTATTATACCCCAATATTTCCCTAGAGATGATTTCAATTCTCTCCCCGTGCTTTAGGTTTGTTGGGTGTATTTCTGGGTATAAAGCCTTCCTCACGTGTCCAAAGAAAGGCATCCAATTGGTCAACATGCAATTGAATATTGATGAGTGTTTTAAGGTTATTTTCTAAGATTACAAGTTCAAGAATTACTAGCAAGCTGACTTTAGAAATCCTTAAACAACAGACTAATATTTACAGGCTTGCTGTTGTACATATATTGTAACCTGTTTTTAGCTCTTTTAATGGGCAACATTATATTAAAAACTGATTAATATTATTAATTAATATATTAGTTCAAGATTGAGGCCTGATATAACCATCATACCTGTCAACTCCGAAAATCTCAAGGCTTGAGAATTTTTTGGGGGAGGGGTGGGGTATTTTCATTTTTTTGGTGGGAGGGGTGGGTTTAACCTTGCAGGCGTTTGATGTATAGAAAGCTCCCGCAAACAAATCCACTTATAGATCTCACGAGGGTGGTAGATAAATTGCGCTACACAAGTGAATTATTGTTTGAAATATTTTAATAGAAAATAAGCAAAATGACGATTTTCTATAGAATAATTTTTCGGAAGCGATAAAAATCAATTCAATTTCAATTTCTAAGCAAAGCACTAAATAACACAATTTTCAAGCAATAATAGTCTTCTTAGTAGTGCACAGAACTGGGTGCACAATGCAATTCTGAGAAATAACAGTAATGTTGCTATTGTCATTTCACAGTGTAAAATTAGTACACGTAACCACATAAACGTTTTGAATTTTAAGCCCTGGAAACACAAAAATTGAAGCAGTATAATTTGCATAGTCCAAATGTTTTATAGCTGCTTACTGTAGTATGAAATAAACAAGAACACTTTGTACCTTCCGACTAGTCCAACACAGATTCCACAGGCCAAGTTACAGAAGCCCACTGTCATCCCTGCTCCAAATATTTTGTACCCTGAGAACAAACACATCAATTATGCCCTCTTCAAATACAGTAGAGATGACTTCGTTAGCAGCTACTTACAGTATAGCAAATTGTCAGTTTGAGGTGGGGACACAACATAGCAATGGCATTCAAAAGATAGCCATAAGGTATCCACTTTTTATTAAGGTGTGTTCCTAAAGAGGATTATTTAATTGCAAAATAAGATCCATAATGCTGTAAAGAATGGGGTGTGATAACTTCAAACTAGACTAACCAGCAGTGTACAGCTGCATGAGATTTCCTGGTTTTTCAAATGCCTCCAAAGGTGATACCTGAAAAAAAAACTTACTTTTATAATCATGTACAGAAATGAAAAAGAACTGCAGGGAACTGTAGAGAACTGTAGGGAGCTGTAGGGAACTTTAGAGAACTGTAAGGAACTGATCGGAACTGTAGATAACTGTTTAAAACTGTATAGAACTGTAGGGAACTGTAAAGAACTGTAGGGAACTAAAGAGAACTGTTTTGAACTGTAGGGTACTGTAGAGAACAGTGAATAACTGCAGGGGTAGCGATGGGTAAATCTGAGACTTGCTGAGGTCTGACACCCGCATTAGCAAATACTTGTTGCCACTATAGTGTACTGAGTGGGTAGCCTTACCGTGACTGAGTTGCTCAAAACAATAGACATGATGATTCCATAGATGGCTACTGCTTCACAGAAGATAATGCTGAACAAACATGACACAAATAAATTATTTTGAGTAAGACAAACACTAAAAAAAGGTATGGATATTTGGCATAGTTATATTTGGATCAAAACAGGGGGTAAGAGTAATTGGGAATGTAATATACAGTACAGACTGAAAGTACAGTACTCTATCTTTTCTAATGTGGTTTCTGCATGTGGGTGGGTAGCAATCCACACACTCTACCACGTTGAAAACTAGTGTGGAGCCCACTTTCTTCATGGAATTTTCAGGTATACCTGGTGTGACCATATCATAGAATAACAACACAACACAATGATTGATTACTCTACCTTTCTTGTGATCAGGAAAAATGAAGAATTACAGTATATTTAGAACCCATACAAGGAAAACTGAATTGAATACATTTGGAGTAAAATATTGTTTTGTTTGTTTTTAGTTCACTAAAAAACTAATAAATATGCAAAAATTATCATGTTGTATCACCATAACTGTCAACACATCCGCAGTAGGCAAGTGTCACAAGATCTTGGACCTCCTCACATGCTTTGTGAGAATTTTTATACATTCTCTGTAAGAAACCATTTTCATATTTCAACATTGAACTAATTGCAACATAAGCTTTTTTAACGGTTATCCCTCTATAATGTATTAAACATAGCTTCCAAAAGTATGCATTTTTTTCTTGAAATGTGCAATTCCAGAGAACATCCATACCCCCCCCCCCCTCAAACACACACAAGGAGGGAATTGGAACCCCCACCTCCAGGGGGTTGATTTTGCTCCAGGTTGTATTAAGGTTACCAACGAGCCCCCACCTTCAACACAAACATTATTTGCTCATAACTTTAAAACGGCAGAGAAAATGCTTGCTCGCATTTCCATTCCAATATCATTTCATATTATTGTATCGTTCTTATAAATTTGAAGCTTCGTTTTCAATCATCCAGAACCAACATGTTTTTGTTTCAAAGTCTTTGCACAATGGCTCGAATTTATTAAAGGGATACCAATCGAAGTTTCTTGCGCGAAGCAGTCACAGGGAGCTCAACTAAAGAGTTTAAATACCATTTGAATTAATACCGATCTTTGCAGGTTTTTTTTGTTCTTACTTTGCATTCAAGTCTGGCTCTTTTTGTCTGTATTTGGCGGAGCGCCTACATTTTTCTTACTACGAAATGGCTTCCATGTCGCACCTTCTAAAGAATTCCAGAACTGTGAAGGGAACACGTTGGGCCGGGTGTAAGGTGTTAAGTTTTCGTGGCTGAGAAAATTATACAAACACAAGCTATTGACTGTAAATTTTCATCACCAAAATTACTCTAAAATAGAAACCAACCAAACAGAACAATAATAAAACAGGACGATCAGCTTTACAGAAGTTTAAATGCCACAGGCGCTGTTTCAGATGGAAAAATTCGTTTGGTCACCTAAAATTCCGATAACTATTTGTAAAACACTAAAATTTTCTTGAAGGAGTTAAACAAACGTATTTTATATTTAAACGATAAACTATACTAGGATTTTAGTTAATTAAGAGGCTTTAGGCTTTTGCTTGTCAACGTGGCACAAGTTACAATAAAACGGTATAGCTAGGCATTTCCATGGCATAAAGTTCCAGGCATAAAGTTGTATTCATACTAGAGAAAGAAAGCAATAAATACACAATGTAGTCTAGTTATTAAGACGATAAGAATTCAAATATTCTTTTATTTCGAAGATTGTGAAGTAGCTAAAATGTGACTTGCACGTTTCAGAAGAAATTATTGGTTTTGCGGATGTTTTAATCAAACATGCGTTTACGTAACATTTTCGCAAAACCATATTTCCAGAGGGGGGTGGCGGTATTTTTTTTGGATCGCAAAATCCGGGGGGGGGGGTAATTTTTGTTCCAGGGGGTGGCAGGGGGGGTGGTGGGCAAAAAATTTTTTCCCTCCGTTGGGGGGTATGGATGTTTTCTAGAATTGCACAATATTGTGAATTATGCGCCGATTATGCGCCGAATGGTGCAATACTTTGTAAGCAGAAGTTTTATGTGCTTTAATTAATTAAACTTGCAAATCAAGCGTCTGGATGCAATGAATTGTTTATGTGCCGGTGTTTATAAAACAGCTGCATTACTTAACTGAATCGGGACCCAAAGAAGTTTAAAAACAACTTACGACAACATTACAAGCTAAACAAAATAGAAGATCATGATCAGCATGAAAATTTCCAGGATATTGGCTTGCACATTCTTGAGGTGTTGCATTACATTTCTTTGTTTGTTTTTCATGGCATAGACTTTGTATAGGGTGGCCATATTGAAACAAGCTAAGCAGACTGAGTATCGCACATGGGGGCAAATAATTGATAGAGCTCCCTTTTGCATCATTCAATGTCGTCGCTAAGGTAGAGCAGAATCGCGTCATGAAATACTAGCACAGTCTTATAGCAGTGCAATAAAAGTTCATGACGTCCTTTTGTGGGACTTTGGCCCATTTTAAGAGCACAATAAAATAGAGGTGCTTAGTATTTGCGATCTTGATGCACTCTATGACATGGCCATTCCATTTCAAATTGGAGCTAAACTGTGACCCCTAAGATCCTTACACTGCCAGACAATGTTAGTTCCTCGTCGTTGACCACAGCTGAGGGGTAGTTGTGGGTGTTTCTCATTATTGACCACAGCTGAAGGGTAGTTGTGGGTGTTCCTCTTAAAGTCTATGTTCATCTCCTTGCTAACAAGCGTAATATGATCAAGAGCGCCGATTTGGCCTCAAAGTTTCTAGCTTCATCTACTGCTGACCAATCGATAGATGATAGAAAACGTCTGAGCTCTGATTTGTGGCTGGCACAGGTTTCTCGCTTGTGAATAGATCCTGCTCAGACCTTCGCTAGGGAGCACACAATGACGATATTGTGGTAGAAAAGACCAAACAGTGTTAGGGTAGGCACAGAGTTCTTATTGTACAGATCTGGCAAGTTGGTGACTACATGTGATGACAAATTTCAAATCGAACAAGGAAAGAAATGCAGAATCACCCCTCTCAATAAAACGCTCAAAATACAACACAAGGGAGAGAGATCAGCAAACACAGCTCAAGACACAAATAGATACCTTTATTCTGATCCTCCAGGTTAATTTCCATGGCCCTCAAAACACAATGTCCACTCCTTGAAGGCTTGTAAAACCACGAAGATGCCTTTACGGATTGAAAAGTATTCTGGGAGATCCAGGGAAAAATTCACGAGGGGAGGGCCAGTCAACACTCCTCTCCCCAAAGTCAGATGGTTTTTTAGAAGTCTTTTCACCCCGAAGCCAAACATATCAATTCCAGGTCATACAGACCCAGAATAGCAGTGTAAACAATTTGGGAATCAATTTGGTTTCAGAAAAGACAGCATTTAGGAGAGCTGTGGTGATTCATTAGAAAAATATTTTCTCATCCAGGCATAGCCAAACAAGAAAAAATCATAATGAATCTACCTTTGCTTGCAAATATCCATAAGCAAAGCACTCAATTATGCCCCAAAAGACTTCATGATGTCCTAATATGCTCATAGCTGTATTTTTGATGAAAAATACAAGCAACCATCAACTTGTGCTGGCTTCATCACAACGATGAGGGATTAAAAGTGGGGACCGCAAAGCACTGTTGGAAAGCTTGGATACCGCTGACTAGGTGCAGCTGTGTTTGACTTTGACGGGCTGTATAAAACTCAGAATAGGGGGGGGGGGTATCTGTTTTCAGTCTGTTTTTTGTAAATTCAGCTCAAAAATAGCCAGGAGTCAATGGGTTAAACAAAAGAAATTATTTAATTGAAGGCACTGTATGTCTAGAAAAGGAAAGGTGAAGTCTGATAACCATAACAAACAATCTGAATAGCTGTGGAGGGGATGTGCAGTCATAGATATAGTGGAAAGTGCTTTTTGTGGTAGAGTGGAAGGGGCACAACCCGTGTGCCCACCCCGAGCTGCATGCCTGTACATACCCAGAAAGCTATTTGGGTCTAAGTGGTGGCCATGCTTAGCTACTGAAAAGTTTACTGCTCATATATCAACATATAGTGAACTATACAGAATTTATGATGTCCTGCTTCTCCCTAACAATAGCTTTTGCATGTACGTATACTGCAGTATTCACAGGAGTCCACAGATTTCTAAAGAATCTCTGTTCTGGACTGGACATTGCTGTGGAAAAATAGACTCAAAATATAAAATACTGTAAATCCAGTATAGAATAAAAAAAAATTTTCATGTCTGATATTAGAAGGGCAGAAAGCGGGGCAGAGAAATGAGATAATTCGGATTGATTTTACATTTCCCTTTATACACAAGTCTCATCAAATGACACAGAGATCTACTGAATGCTTATTTTTTACCCGTCATTTTAGGAATTTGGTTGGTTTGTCTTCCCTTCATAAAGTTATTTCGCTCAATTGCATTTATTAACAAAACCTTGCAGTACAATCATCAGGTAATGGGATTTGGGCTGTTTGAATACCTTTTAATAATAATAATAATAATAATGATCATAATAATGATCATAATAATGATCATAATAATAATAATAATAATAATAATAATAATAATAATAATGATCATAATAATGATCATAATAATAATAATAATAATAATAATAATAATAATAATAATAATAATAATCTTTTGCTTTGCCCTTAGGTGAGGGGCTAGTCTGATTATTCAAGTTTTTTTTAATCATCAAATGACAAACTTTGAAAGCCATGATAAGCAAACCCCCTAAAACATTGGACCTTACCAAATAATTATTTGATATCGCTATCATATTTGCGGTATAAATCAAAGAAGCTTTCAACATAGTAGTAAACACAGGGCAAGTGCGAAAAATCATGGCTGCTTTGTATCGCTGAATGCCAAAGGTAGCACAAATTTTGTCTTCCTAAGACAAACAGAGTCCATCCAAATCAAAGCTGGAAAAGCAACCCATAGACTACTAATTGCGCATCAGGGGAGGGGACGGGAGATTTTGTTTCAAAGATAGCGGCGGCGGCTTGTTCCACAGGAAACCCAAATCGACACGATGGATGAAATACTGTGCTACAATAATACAGTTTATACAGCTTCAGATCAAAAAGCTACATGCTTTGTATGTGTTTGTCTACTGAAGCCATGATGATGGCCTCCCCTCAAGTTGCCATGCTTGCCTTCCTCTCACTCTAAAACTACCACCTCTCTGCACTATAAAATATAGTAGTCTCTCAAACATACTAAAATTTACAGGTGATGTAACTATTAGCTATCTTATATTTTGATTCTTTGGGTCTTTTAGGTACTGTATTTCCCAGTGTATAATGCACACTTTTTTTACTTCCAAAATGACCTCGAAAAAGGTGGTGCGCATTATACGCAGAACCCATTGTTCTCATTATGATAAAAAAGGAAATCAATAAGAAAATGCTGCGACTCCATTGTAAAGTGAGAAACAGTCACAAAATTGCTTAAAAATAACATAGTAAAAGGTCAGTCAGGCGTCTTAGTGTATCCAAACTAAGGGTATTTTTAATGTTTTGTAATAAAATAAGCCCAAAAACTCACCAGAAAAACGCAATTATTTATGCTTCCTTAATGATTTTATTGTTGTCCACCATGTTGGAATTTACTCGACCCAGTCTCTTTGCACCATGTCCAAGATGCAATTGCGGTAATTGCCGTGAACGAACACAAGCTTGCATTTGGATGTTCCATGTGAAAATAAAATGTAAGCGATGGGAATAACAGCTTTACAGTTGTGCTAAGATGCGCTGCTTATGCCTAAGATGTTCAAAGTGATTATCCCCTTCAACTTCAGATGTTGAAAAGCATTAACCATACTTATGTATAATAAAAATGAATTGTGAATCAGAACATTTATCACATCTTGATGCTTCTGTTTCTTTTTTGGTTGTTTCTCATTTCCTTGTTTTTTTTATGCAGGTTTTTGAATTTTTTTGAAAAATTGGGGTGCGAATTATATGTGGGTGTGCATTATAAACCGGAAAATACAGTATTAATAAATTCACAGTTGCCATGTTTCTTTCCTTTCAACACAGGTTTACCAACCTCTCAGTCACTCTTCAATCAGTCCCAGTAACTAGCTCATGTTGACACGGAATCCTTCAACTGCTCAAACATTAGAAATACAGCTTATTCTGAATAAATACACATCACAAAGCATTGAGAGTTTATTGTGACCTTTATTCTAAGATATAAGACAATTTTGGGACAATTACAGGTGATCAATCGTGAAAATATTCGAGCTAGTTACTGGGATTGACTGGGGATATACTGAGAGGTTGGTAAGCCTGTGCCTTCGCTTTAAATTGCTGTTGTCTTCACTAGAAGCCTTTTGTAAAGCATCAATCTTCCTCGGCAACGTGTATAGAGACTCAAGAAAACATTTTATCAGAGTTTTTTGTCCTTCAAGGATTTACTTCAGTCAGTAAAATCATGTAAAATTTGGCGTTCACAAAGTGAACTTTGAAACCTCAACGTCAGACAAATGCTTTACTGTGTGTTGTTTCAAATACTTCATCATTCAGCTGAAATGTACATTCAATCTTTAAATGAACACAACAGCTGCATGGATTTTGAGCATGGAACCGACAGAGGTGCATGATACATTCAGTCTGTACTGTATCATTAATGCAGCTAGACATCACATTAAAATAACAATTGTAATCATCAATAAAGTACTGTACATACCCGGCGAGGTTCTTTGCCTTAATCCGAGGTGCTTTCACACCGCCACCACAAATACTGTACACTTACCTGACAAGGTTCTTTGCCTTAATCCGAGGTGCTTTCACACCACCACCACAAATACTGTACACTTACCTGACAAGGTTCTTTGCCTTAATCCGAGGTGCTTTCACACCGCCACCACAAATACTGTACACTTACCTGACAAGGTTCTTTGCCTTAATCCGAGGTGCTTTCACTGTACACTGTACACTTACCTGACAAGGTTCTTTGCCTTAATCCGAGGTGCTTTCACACCGCCACCACAAATACTGTACACTTACCTGACAAGGTTCTTTGCCTTAATCCGAGGTGCTTTCACTGTACACTGTACACTTACCTGACAAGGTTCTTTGCCTTAATCCGAGGTGCTTTCACTGTACACTGTTACACTTACCTGACAAGGTTCTTTGCCTTAATCCAAG
Organism: Nematostella vectensis; assembly: GCF_932526225.1. NCBI lineage: Eukaryota > Metazoa > Cnidaria > Anthozoa > Actiniaria > Edwardsiidae > Nematostella > Nematostella vectensis. The sequence continues at coordinate 21,996,362 of NC_064034.1, read as the reverse complement.
GTGCTTTCACTGTACACTGTTACACTTACCTGACAAGGTTCTTTGCCTTAATCCGAGGTGCTTTCACACCACCACCACAAATGCTAGCCCCAGTTAGCAGTATACCCCTAAATGAATAGAATGATCACTCAACTACAGAAAGTATTCAGCATTCAGTAAAATCCAGCGACTGGTTCCCAGGGGATTAAAATAATTTTCCACACAAACACTACTTTTTGCAAACTTTTAGGGAATAAATTCAAAAGGAGGAGGGTCGACAGAGTATGGATGTCAATGCACGATAATACAAGGATAATACAGGGAAAATACAGGGATGAAATGTTAATAACATCATTAAGAGTATGGATGTCAATGCATGATAATACAGGGATAAAATGTTAATAACATCATTAACAGTATGGATGTCAATGCATGATAATACAGGGATAAAATGTTAATAACATCATTAAGAGTATGGATGTCAATGCACGATAATACAGGGATAAAATTTTAATAACATCATTAAGAGTATGGATGTCAATGCACGATAATACAGGGATAAAATGTTAATAACATCATTAAGAGTATGGATGTCAATGCATGATAATACAGGGATAAAATGTTAATAACATCATTAAGAGTATGGATGTCAATGCACGATAATACAGGGATAAAATGTTAATAACATCATTAAGAGTATGGATGTCAATGCACGATAATACAGGGATAAAATGTTAATAACATCATTAAGAGTATGGATGTCAATGCACGATAATACAGGGATAAAATGTTAATAACATCATTAAGAGTATGGATGTCAATGCACGATAATACAGGGATAAAATGTTAATAACATCATTAAAAGTATGGATGTCAATGCACGATAATACAGGGATAAAATGTTAATAACATCATTAAAAGTGGTTGATTTGGAACAAACACTAAGTAGTGCACAGTGGACATTTTTCTCCAAGCAAACACTTCTATCAACAGAAGGAATCAGACTCACCAAGCCGCTCCCACTACTGACAAAGCAATAGCGATGGCAATCCCAAGACATGCCCACATATAGGGGGAAGACTCGGAAAGAAACCTGTGAGACAAAGGTAAGTAATGACAAGATAACCACTATACCACAAAACAAATCACTCTGATTGACATTTGACACAGCATGTCAAATTAAATGGGTAAAAGTAAACTTACCATCCAAAGTCAAAGCGAGTCCCTAATCCAGAAATATTATAGTACAGGCCTAAGAAAGAGAATATATCATTTTTAGCTACTCACTTAATGTTATTGGTACAAGAAATAGAAAATCATAAGTATCATTCCGACGCTTTTTAGAAAGGCTTCTTAAATAAAGGTCTAAACCACGCTCCATAATAATCTAAATAGTCCACACGAATACCAAATCGATGCTTCAGCGCGTCCGCCACTTATGAAAGCAAAAATTCGAATGACAAGATCGCCGCCATCTTGAATTTTTCACGACAGTAACATTTGCGATTTAATCAACTCACCTACAGCCACAAGGAGGAATAGCACTGAGCTATACACTATGCCATAATAGGAATAGTTACTGCTTACTAAGTAAGCCATTTTTTGGGTACTCAGGGAATTATGTCGAGGGAATTAATCCATTCTCTCCGATCTCTTCGCCTTCGAGTTTCTCCCTTGCTCATGTGACACTTGTGCTTAGTGACCCCGCATCATATGGTTACAAGGAATTATGGGAAGTTTGAGGATTGATGAGATAGGAGGGTGGACACGGGTGCGCGGGGCACGATGGAAGAAGTATCGACTTTCACTCAGTTGCTTCCTGACGTTGACGAGACAAGATCTAGGCAGGAACATCAAATTTGGTAAGAATTTGCCGAAAATGACATGAAAATAACAGCTACCGTATTATTTCATTCTGTTTCCAGATTCTCTATTAAGTAAACTTTATTTACTGATGTTAAATCGGAGCTTTAGAGTACAAATTGATCTACAAAGTGTTGTTTTTCACTCGAAAACAGTGAAATTTTGCATCGCAGACTATTTTTTGTGAGGTGTTGAGTGCAGTGAACGTATCCCTTCTAGATAGTCAAGGGGTAGAAAAGCAATTTGACATATAATTGTAGTCAGTGGGGCATGTTTTATTTCGACTGTTCGTCTTATTAGAACTGACGAGTTTCTTTTTCAAAAGTTTTATTGAGAATTTATGCTGATTTTACATGTCAAGGTCCTTACAAATGTTGAACAATTTGTACTATTATTTCAGAAAGTAGCTTCAAAGCTTATCTCTTCCCCTCTATTATTGCCATTTAGCTCGTGTCTGTAGACACGGACATAAGGACATAAGTACAAGACCTCGCAAGGTAAAATCAAGCTTGTTTCTTACATTAAACAGTCACAATAATTGTTGCATTTATCTAAGATAAATGATAGAATTCACGCAGCTAAATTTTAGAAAAAGGCAATCATCTCGAAAATGAAGAAAGTTTGTTAATTGTACAGTCAATTTGATATAAAAATGAGCTTAAACACTACTCAAAACAACTACAAAGCCTTAGATTATCAGATAGTGCTTTTATTTTATCTGGGATTTAGGTTAGTTTTAAAAATGAACGTTTCGAATTTAGTTTAGCTTGCAATTAAAGCGCCACGTTTCTGTTATAAGAAGCTGGCCAACTTGATCTGAAAATACCATCAATACCTTTTTACAGTCTCACAAGACCCACGGCAGCAAGCGAGGATGAGGATTTGGATGAATGGCAGCGGGAATATTCGGACAGAGACTCAGAGATTACACGTGGGATCATCTCAAACAGTGAGTGCGTTTTGTTCCAATTGTTCAGACGAGTCTACACTAGTGGCTATATAAATGGATAAACTCTTTGTTTTATTTATCGATTGCATATACAATTTGAAATACCAAAAAGTTTAGAATTGTAATACTATACCACAAACTAAAAGGAGTTTTTTTATAAATCTTATGTATATAAATAAAAAATTAACAAAATCTTGAAATGACATCTTATTATGTGTATGTATGTTAACTTCTACTCTTTGTTTTTTTAACTCCTGACCTATTTGAACAAGTTGATAAAGACCATTTTTAACTGTTATTTAATTTATTGAGAAAGCTGATCTCTTAATTTGTGTGATGTGAAGCATTAACATTTTCTTATGGGTTAGTTGGTTGTTGACTTTTCTTTCCTTTATTTTTTAAATTTTTGTCTCTCTAGTCTCTTGATCTGATTCTTGAACAAATCCTCTCTGCTTGTATTCTAATTGGTATTTTTTTCTTGCATTGACTTGAGAGTTGATCTGATTATCTATCAAATCCTTTTTGCTTGCACATGTTGGTAGACGCAGTGGCTTTCTGTTATAGATTTTTGGATATATCTCATTCGGCATTTGAAGAGGTTTATCATTGGGACTGTTTCTCCATTTTTTCTTGTTTTCAATCCTTGGGATGTATGGGTATGATTATATTGAATATATTGGGCATGTAATTTATTCATTGGTAGCCTGTCTATCCTGGCATTAAAGGATTTTGCCATTTTGTTGAGGACAAGCACGAAGATTTTTTTCTTCTGGGCTTAGCAAGCAACAGTTCAAAGTGTGATACTTCTCAAAAGCCTGCATCATAAAGGTTATTCATGTGGAACCATGGCCGATAAAACACGGATACTTTCCATATTCTAGTGAGCTTCTCTTGTTGATGCTGTTGATGCTTGTTGATGTTTGCTAGACCCTTTTTCCATCTACACAGTTTGGCCTCAGAGATGATTCTTGTAGCCACATTGCATGTGTCTGTGTTGTAGTTGTCTGAAACATTGCATGACTATAGATTTTTATAGATAGATAGATAGTTTATTAAAATCTTTACATTGCAGCCTACTAAGGCTGAATTGCGTAAATATACAATTGTAAAATACTAATAATAATATAGTAAAAAATATATGATCAAAATTGATAAAAACTTATTTACAAATGTAGAGAATAGATAAAAGGTTTAAAAGCTACTTATTTATTTGACATTGAAGGTATAAAAGTGCTGCTGAAACGCTTGGTTTTCCCTTGATTTGCCTTCGAGCTGGTCGATGTGAAGTTGAGACCAAATGTCATCAATTCCTGCCCCGGAGTCATCCCAGCAATCTTCTTAACCTCGTTCCACAATTGACTTGGTTTAGTGTTTTTAAGATTAGCAACCTTCGAGGCATAGAACCTGGGGTGACATAGTTTACGTTCACGGTTTACAACATTGCGTAGGTGCCGAAACTGTTCATGGTCACCTTCGGCGAAAGCCTTTTGATGCAGTTTGATAAGGTGTTTAAACTCGGCGGTGATCCAAGGAGGGTCATTGATGTGTAGTCGGCGCTCTTAACCGGCATGATATTGTCTGAACCTACTTTGATAAGGTCGAGGAATACTTGCAGCTTACGCTCACAGCCATGAATGGAATCAAGAATGGACCAATCGACAGAGTGGAAATATCGACCTTGTTCCTGTCTGCGACTTGGCAGGGTATCACGCTTGGAGATAGTGCGGCAGCTAGTGGTATTCCTCACAGATCTCTTAGTTGACTGCACCAGAACCACTAAGTGGTCCAACAGACCAAAAGGTGGGAAAGTCTTCACTTGGTCTTTGTCATATGATTGTGACATGTTAGTTATGATGAGGTCTAGTGTCCGTTCGCCTCTGGTTGGTACTTTAACGAGTTGCTTCAACTTGAATTGCGCCGTAAGACGACTGATGTTTAGGCGGTAGAAACCACCTGACAGCAAAATACCACAGCCTTGGTACAGTCCCTCGATGGTAGTGAGTGAAGTGGTCAGATAATCCAGCATCGCCTCGTCGCTGGCGCCGACTGGGTAATAAGTATCGTACACTGTTCCAGATATAATACAAGGGAATCCCCTTGGGAGTCGGGCGGGTCTGAGGTAAGCCCATAGAACCTCAAACTGTGGATGATATATGGGCGATTCTCCCGTCACGTGTGTGACTTTCACACAAACATTTTGTTGATTTCCTAGGTTTAAAGCTAGGGCAAATAATTGAGACCTTGTATTTTAAAGAATATTTATTGTGTCTTAGTTAATCTCTATCAGTACATATAATTAGTGTTACTTTTACAACTCCGCTGCCAGAGATACAGAGGCAAATGTGTTGTGTCACGTGTGTGACTCACAAAGCTGGAATTACCAAAAGTTCTAATAACAAATGCAAATCTCTGTGAAGTTTGGAAGTATACGAAAATAAAACCCACAAGAGATAAAACATCAAATAACACTTTGTGAAACTGGAATAGACTTTCATATAAATAACCAATATTAATGATGTACACAACCATATAAGGTCTGTCACGTGTGTGACAGAGTGTGAAATATTTAGAATTCATGACAGAAATTTAGCAAAACTGAAATGAATGTCCAGGTAATTTGGCCAAACTGTAAAATACAAGCAATTGTGTATAGTCTGTTTGGACTGGATGCTAATTATAAGCTGCTCTTAAACACTTTTCATGAGATCTTTTAAACTTTCTGCGTACGAAGATGAGAAGGAGAAGTGGCGATTTGACTGGTTCAGGAATCTCACTTAGCTTAGCAAGAACTTCTCTCATTGGCACAACATCTGTGTCTAGGCACTTCCCATCTGATGATTGGCGCCAGATAAACTTATTCTCAGCAACAGGCTTCATGAAGGAAACAGAGATTTGGCTGTCGGTTGAAACTGAATCGACAGATCCCGGCCACCACTGATCATCGTAGATGACAGCAACCCAATCCCCTGCAGCGACATCATCTGGTACTGAAGGAGTGTGAGGATATGCACCTGGGCCTGAGTTAGGTGTGAGCTGGGCCTGAGCAGTATCATATAATACAACTATATCAGGCTGTGTTTGGCCAGTCACATGGCGAAGCTCGGCCATATGCTTTTTGAAAATGCACTGAGAATCATGACAGCTGCGGATTCCAACAGCTGCTGGTGCATCTTCCCACGGATCGGCTAATGCCACTGCCTCATCAATTTGTTGCTGTGCAATGTGGAATACTGTGGTTGATGCCATCAGCTCACTTGCTAACTTAGCAAAATCTTTGGAGCTTTGGATGGTATGAGCACCATCCTTACTCTTAGACTTCTGGCGAACTAAAGATTTCGCTCGACCGCCCACTCCATCAACCACGCCTTTGCCATGTGAAGAGGCAAAGTATTTCCATGAGAAATTTTTCTGTAATTTCTGGGCTAGGCAATAAAGAATCTTCATGCAGAATTTGTTTTTAAATTCTGAGGACGGCCCATCACTAAACATGACATCACCAGCACCATCAGATGTGGGAACATCCTGCACAATGTGGTCATATAGCTGGTTGATAAAGGTATATACAGTATCCTTCCCTTTATCCTTTGTATCTTAACATATCAGATATGTCTTAGTTGTTTCTTTGTAGAATACTGCTGCCGTGAACAGCGTAACACTTGCACGGCTCCAGAGCGCGGATTGTACCTCATCTTGGTACTCACAAGAGTATGCCATAGCAAAATCTATCTGCAAAATCCAATTGCTTTCTTTGAGCATTTCAAATGCATCACTTTGGATCCTTTTGACTCTTGTGTGCTCCTGTGCTTCTGGAAGTGTCTGTATGACAAGCTCTACAAGTTCCCCATAGCAGCCTCTCTTTGCTTGTTTTCTTAGCATGTCATTTGCATCTGTCTCCCACTGAAACCATTCCGTTTTTTTAGACATGTCAAGCTCTGTGGAAAACTTAGCTTCTAGCAACTTTCCATCTTTACATGTCTCACAGATTCCCATCCAACAGTTTGACTGAAGGTCACTCGAGTTGCAAAGAATGGTCTCCCAGACGTCGTGCTTGACAGTACTGTCAAGACCTTTTAACTTCAAACGAAAGTTCTCATGAATCTTGCACTTGCATTGGTCTTTTGGAGTATTCTTCAGTAGCAGTACATTTGCAGGTCGTAGGCGGCAGAATGTCGAGAAGCCAATGCTCACTGCAGGATGTGTAGCTTGAAAGACTGCAAATGCTTCGCGTAAAAACATGGTCAGATAGTGTTTACGAAGGTGTTCTTTCTTCCCATTCTTCCAGATAGTCATCTCATCCTTTAGTCCTGGCATGGTGTATGACACATCAGATCTAAAGAAGAAGTGGAGGACTGTGCTCCGCACTTCATCAGACAGGGCATTTCCACCTCCTGACAACGAAGCTTCCATTTCTTTTTCTACATTTATGGCAAAGCGTTTTGCAAGGCCACTGACCACCACTTGTCTCTTCCTTGGAGACTGGGGCAAAGACCTAATCGTCCTGTTTATTGCCTTTCCAAGGGACTGCGGTCTTTTAAATGGCTGATAACTGGTTGATGCTGAAGGACTTGTTGTTTCTGTTGAAGAAGTCCCCCTGCTTTCTTCTACCTCTTTCTGCCTTTTTAGCATGCGACTTTTTCTTTTGCGGTCAGCTGCTGCCATCTTGTACTTCTTCAAGTCTGCTTCAGACATTTCTGTAACTCTTCTCTTCCTTCTTTTCTCAATTCTCTGGCTCTCAGCTTTCTTAAATTCAGCCCCCTTCTTCTCACGCCATCTTTTATTTCTTTCAGATCCTGATAGTCTATTATAGAAGAAAAAATCAAACAAAATTAATATATTACTGAACAAATATGCATAAAATTTGAATAGAATAACACATTTTCAACATTGATTAAATTCACACTTTACTCAGTCTAAAAATGCATTTTTATGGAATAATACAGGCAAGAATTTGTGCTTTTCAAGTAATTGATAATAAATTTTGATAATCACTAACCTTGGTGCTGAATTTGAGGCTTTATGTGCATCATTTGCTTCTCTGGCCTCCATCATTCAAGTCCTTCACTAGGTCATATGCAAATCTCTTGTGCTCATGTGCAAAGTGAATTACAGCTGAAGCCAAATATTGCGGGCTCAAAAAGGAATTTATAATAGAGTAAAAATGCATATATGTGCATACTAGAAGCTTGATTCTTGAAACTATTCAAGGCCAAAGTTGAAATTTTAATCACAGTTTTCTTATATACAATAATCTATGTAGTTGGATGGAAATTTTACTTATTTTTAACTAATGTAAAGCTCTTTTTTGTAGATATTTTTAAGATTTCACACACGTAGCAGTCACACACGTGACAAAAACTGTGACAAAAACTTCTCTTCCACAAAACCTGATCTAATGTAACCTGTTTTTATTTTATACAACAAGGCTGCTCTATTGATTTATAATTTGAAATATAAAGCTCATAGATGATCAAATATTTCATTTTTGAAAAAAAAAATGTATTTCTTATGTCACGTGTGTGACATGATCAATTTCCTAAGTGTAGTTTGACCCCATAAATAGAGCAAAATTAAAATCCAAAATAATATTCATTCTTAAACACTTCAGTAGGTTCTGCTGCTCATGCTAATTTCATTGGTATATGAAATATTTTTGTTTCGGTCAACTTCCAAGCCATGACACCAAAAGTGATTTATATCAACAATAGCCATACTAAAATAACGTAGTTCCATTAAAAAGTTTTTTTCTTGTGAATATCTTAAAAAATAGACATTTTGAGTGCATACTAGCAAAATATAACATCCATACCTTTGATTGAAATCAATAAATGCAATGTGCAGAAAGTTTTAAAAATTGGGAATACAGGCTCTATTTCCAGAGAATCGCCCATAACTCGGTGAGGGCTTTGAACTTAATTGAGTTATGTATGTAAAGTCTGACACCACCATGACTGCATGTGGTCATGATTTTTGACAATTTGGGTGGCTCTGAAAATAGCTGTTGTTGAATGGCTTCAAACAACCACTGTTTACACTCTGTATAGTGCTTTGACATCTTCAAGAAACTATGCGAACAAGTCTTTTCCCCTATTCATGTACCGCCACATGAACCCTGCCAGGTACACCAAAAGCTGGGAAACTGGCTTTGGCCTGACACCAATTACCCTCTATTTTGTTGGTATGGTTGCCTTTGTTTTCGGTTAGAAGATGCATGACCATTTTTACTTGGAAAACAAGGCAAGACAATTAGTTTGGAAGCAGTCTCTGGGCTTGATGAAGTCCGATTTCTTATGGGCTTAGCAAGCTACAGATTCTGCATGATTCAAAGTGTGTTAGTTATGTCTGCATCATGAAGGTTACTCATGTGGAACCACGGCCGATAACAACATGGTTACTTTCCATGTTCTACTGAACTCCTCTTGTTGATGCTTGAAGGCATCATTTGCTACTCCCTCTATGAATTAGTAATAACATTGTTATTAGAAGAAACAGGTTTCACATTTGTGGTAATGTTGGAAATATGACAACTTTGCTAGACCCTTTTTCTGTCTACACAGTTTGGCCTGGAGATTCTTGTAGCCACATTGCATGAGTGCTGTGGTTGCCTAAAACATTGCATTATGCGATAATCGAAGCAGCATGCATGGTTTGTCTTGATCTGGCCATGGTTAAGTTGTGTCGTAACCAATTTTATATCTGAAGAAGATACTGCTATCCAATTATTTATCTGAAGAACTTTTGGTGTGAAGAACAAATCGTTTTCTGGTTAATAATCTGGTGTCAGTTCTTTTTCTGCAGTTTTATGCCATGGAGCAATTGTTTTATCTTTATCCATTTAAAATGTCAACAAAAGATTTCCTTGGCTGATGCTAGTCCCATTTAAACACAAATAATTGTATCTTTCTTATTTAATACAATTCTGTTTGTTTCATCATAAAGATACTGAGGGGGTGCCTTTGAAGAGAGGCATCAAAGGCCCTTCGCAAGAATCCCTATAAACATACTTTTTCAATCTCAATAAATATATTATCCCATGCATTGCCCGATCACACAAAAAATATACAGCATCAGAAAGGCCGGAGGAAGGGTAACTTGTTAAGAAAAATAGTAATCTATTGTTTAAATAGAAAAATATGTATATTTGGATAGCATAATATTAAATTATAACTATAAAGTATTTAACTCTGAATCGGTAAATTTAATGCAACAAATATTTACCTTCTATACTAGTGGTAATCTGACCGACTAGCGTATCAAAGATATTGTCACGGGGTTTATAACAACGACAGCGTAGTTGTTTGTGCTTACTTTATTCGCTCCTAGTTGAACTCCCACAGGGTCGTCTGCTCTGTCTCTTCCTGTTTTTTCCTACTTTTATATCTGTGTCTCCCTATTGACCCATGGGAGCCACGTAGAACTTACAACTAATTTCTTTGACCTATAATTAATAATTGATTTGACTTTCGCAATACCGACAAGCGACGCAACTAGGGCACTTTTCTGTTATATTTTCACTTGTTTCAGGCATTTTGTTTTAAGTTTTAGTTTTGCAATATAAACAAGTCCTAGGAGTATTCTCTGGCAAAAAAGGTTTGCTGTTCCGAAGAGACCCGTGGGACCCACGTAGAACTTACAACTATTGTCTTTTTCCTGGACAATAGCATGACTTGTTTCTTAGCGAAAAGGATATGTGCAAGGAATTCTATTCAAGGACATTTTAGAAGCCCATCTTTTTGGTGACCTACCCCACAATCTATGTATTTATCTGAGTGACCTCTCCCCAATGCCATGTATTTTTTCACTTGCCCCCTCCCCTTTCCACCAACCACAAACTATTTCAACTGCACCTCGTCTGTTTCCCATATGTTTCACAATCCTGGTTTCTCTTCTCTTTTAATTTAGTTTTTTTAGTTGAGAAGCTTCAAAGTCTGCGTCTCGGATATATTGCCAATCCGACTGGAGAAAGATCAAAATATTACATGATGATCCCGACAATATGACTTGATGGTGTTGGAGAAGAAAATAATTATGTAAGCCGATGGGTGCAAAGCATGTGCGAGCGATATTTTAAACTTTGAATACCAGCTGAAGCTTAGTGATAGTCGCCGCTTGAATCACGACATCAAAGAGCACAATGTCGTACTAAAGAAACTTATGGATTACAGCGGAATCTGAAGGATCATGATGCCTGTTTGAATTCCAGGATTCATGAAATCAGACACACCTATAACACATTCTTAAATATTTTGAATTATTCTCATTTTGCATTTTGCATTTTGCATTCTGTGGTTACTGTATATGGTCGCATTTCTCTGTGCCACTTGGACCACCGCGGGCCAACGACCACAGAATTTCTGGCCCACTCGTCATGCCTATAGCAAAGAATTTCTAGCCCAATACAGTCATGCCATGGGCACGGAATTTCTGGACCAATATTTATTCAACGAGTACAGAATTTCTGGCCCACTAGTCATGCCATGAGCACGGAACATCTGGCCCACTATAGTCATGTCACAAGCACGAAATTTCTGGCCCACTAGTCATGCCACGTGCACGGAATTTCTGGCCCACTAGTCATGCCACGAGCACGGAATTTCTGGCTCACGAACAGTCATGAGCATGGAATTTCTGGCCCACTAGTCCCCCTGGCCGACGAAAAGCCACGAGCACGGAATTTCTGGCCCTCGTGTCCTGCTACTTATTCTTTAAAAAAATAAATTATCAATAAATACAAGAAAGGTTGCATTAGATTATTAGTCAAAGGTAGCCCTATTTTCGCTCGGAATATCCAAAACATTTGAACATAAGAATAGAAAGAAAGATAAGAATCTGTTCACCCTTTAGTTTCTTAAATTTACTGGTTATATTAATCAGTTCTGCCTCCTTCATCTACATTCTCTTCTAAATCTTCTAAATTAGCAAAAACTCTGCTACGTAGTAGCTCCTTTTCTGTCCATGGAAACCATGATGCAGTGTCGTCCTTCTTGTAAGATGGTTGCAATGGCTGAAGGTAGAAAAAAAGGGCAGAATCACCTTCACCACAACACTTTCTCGCTAAAGTGGCAATACCATTGTCTTGGTCTCTTCCACTGCTGCCATACTTGGGTCTTCCTGTCGTGACACTGACCAGTGCCCCAGTACATAGGTGATCAGGAAGGCTAAAATGAAAACAAACAAAAATGAGCAAAGGAATCATCCAATTTTAAGTATCAATCGGATTAATTGTTAAATGGGAAGCTGTAAGACTGGAATAACTTATTTAACTTTCCATTTTCTGGATTGATTTCGAGACGGCATTTGTTGCAACAGCACCAGAAAATAAACATCAATCTGATTTTACTCATTTGATATTGTTGTGACTGTTAAGACAAATTAATACATGCATAAATGATCCAAAAACCGCCCAACTTCGGTCATTGAACAAAACATGGTCAAATAAATTAAGAGGGAATTTGGCCAAGGGACATTCCTACTGACCTTGAGATTTGTTAGACTGAGTGAGCGTCGTGAAGTGCTCACTACAAATCTTTTTAACAAGATCCTAGCGGAAAAAAGCAACAGGCTGCACAAGTTGCTGGGTTTGGGTCGTTTGTTCTGTGGCTCGGGAATTGCTTCAGCGGGCCGTTTCCGGGGCGGCTTTATGGGTGACAACATGGGAATCGTCTGGGCGTCAGCCAAGGCTGATAGCATGGCAGTTAGGGCTTCGTCATCAGTGTCGTCATTATTCGCCATGATAGAGAATGCCTCCGCATTTCAAGTCAATTCTTGCAAGAAATAAAATTTTATTTTGTCAAAGGAGTTGCGATCTTTTCGAAGGCTATACAACCAAACCTGTGCTTCCTCTTTCAAAAGTAAGGGACACGCGTGAACGCATGTTTTCGCACTATATGCTAAACTAGAAAAAAAATTTAAATTCCAGACTTTAAGGATGTCGGGAAATTGATTGATGTGTTGTTCCCTAAAAAGTAAACTATAAGCGATTTCTTCGAATGCGCGTGCCTTTGCTTTCGATTGCCCTATTAAGTGGGTTGATTATTACTGTTTTTTAGGGCTTCCCAAGCGAAGGGAAGCCCTTATGGTAATTGTTACCAGTACTGTAATATGAAAGGATAGGATAGGATACAATAAAATAAATCCAAGGGGAATAAAACTCACACGAATTTAAAGTTGTTCAAATTAACAACTTCAGAGTTGTTCTGTATTACCTGAAGATGGTTCTTTAACAGCAGTGGTCTTCTTGGTCTTAACTCCTTGTTTTCCTGGAACTAATATATTGCATTGAAATTAATCCAAAGATATATATATATTTAATTGTGTTAGTTTGAGAAAAATACAAACTACATAGGTTTCCCTACAGGTCTGTTTCGTGGTTGCCCACTCATCAGGGGATTTAATGAGAATATTCCTACCATCGTATATATACTATTAACATTGAAATTTACATAATAATAGACTGATAGTTTTAGCTAAGGCGGTAAGAGGAACAATAGCGAGTTACATTAAATATGCGGGGCGAAAACTAACAGTGCGTACAGTGCTACTACAGTGCGTACAGTGCTACTACAGTGCGTAATATAATATAAAATTAATTATATGTAATTATCTTGGTTTGTAGGAAAAAAAAAACACGCGAACTACCGTTTCATCTCTACAAGCCTGTTTCGTGGTTGCCCACTCATCAGGAGATTTATGAAGAATATATTACTACCATCAATTATATACTATCTATGTATAAAATTAACATAAAAATAGGGCACGAAATTTGAATGGCTGTTATGGTGAAATTGAATAGTTTAGCTGTTGCATAACAAGGCTTTGTTCCTGTGGCGGCACGAAGACACTAGCTCGTTACGCTTGTTTAAAATTGATAGCTTGGTTTGGCGGATAATGATAAGTTTTTCTTTGAGGCAGAGATTATATCTTTTGCTAGAGCTGTTGTAGGCGGAGTGAGATGACAGGATTTTCCATGAAATAAAGTGTTCTATGTCGTTGTCTTTAAGGCTCCATATGTACTTGCTTAGTTCGGTCGAGTTTCTGTGTTTAGCCTGTCGGAATGAGGCGGTGTGGTTTCTATATCTTGTCTTGAATTCGTTCTCGGTTAGTCCTACGTAGGTTTCGGAGGTGTTGTTGTCAGTAGCTTGGTAGATAACAGACGATTGGAGGCAGTTTCCGTCAAGGGGGCACGCGTTCTTTTGTCTGCAGTTGCATGTTTTGTTATTGGCGGTGGCGAGGGAGGTAGGGGCGTCTTCGGTTGTTATTAATGAGGCGATTATGCGTTTGTTGTGGCTGTCAATTATCTGCTTGGTGTTGCTCATGCAGCTATAACTGATTTTGATTGTGTTCCGGTTGAAGATTTTTCTGAGTTTGTGGTCTTTAGGGAAGTGCTTGTCTATGAGTGAGAGGAATCTGTGGCCGATGTTGGTGCTTGTGTTCTTGCTAAAAGGGGGGTTGTACCAGATGATGTTGTTGCGCTGGCGGTTCTTGCGTTTGTTTGTGGTGTTTGGTTCGTAGTGCAGCGTGTAGTTATATCCACTTTCGTCGAGTGCTTTCTGGTATGGCGGGGCGGCTTGGTCGAAGGTTTCTTTGTCTGATGATAGTGTAGATAAGCGTTTGTTGATACTGGCAGAGATATTCTTTGTGATGGTAGGTTGGAGGTTGCTCTCGCGGTGGACGTACTGTAGTGGGGCGTTCGGTTTGGTGGAAGGCTGGTAGGGGTTGCGGTTCAGGTCGAATGTGACGTCTAGGAAGTTTACTACTCGCTTGTTGGCTTCTATGGTGATTCGCAGTTCTTTTTTGATATTTTCTGTGTTTTAGGTGTGGCGCTTGTGATGGCTAGTCCGTCGTCGCGGTAGAGTCCTACGTTGATGTTAAGGTCTTGGAGTTGGGAGAGAAGGAAGTTGCCTACAAGTTCGCATGTTTCAGCGCCGTCGTAGCTTCCCATTGTCACGTCGAATGTCGAGTTGCCTTTTTTGTGCCAGGGTGTTTGGTTGTGAACTAGGATAGAGCTCTTGGCGTGGGTTATGATGTTTTTTTTTTCTTCGGCGGTGATGCAGTCGTAGTCAGCGGCGAAGTCGAGGGCTTTGTTTAGGAATTCTACCCATCCATCAGCCAAGATATCTCCTTTCCATATCTCCTTTCATGCATTACATATTGTTGCACCACCCCCCTTTACCATATAGTGGCCTTGTTGTTGGTGGCCTTCTCCAAAATGAATGCAATGAAGAAAAAACGCTAAAAAAACATCACTGGCAGTCACTGACAGTGCTAAAATGCCAACTTCTAATTTCAAACCAAACCCTTTCATTGATCTATGTTTGGGGTAGAGAGGAAGCAAAGAATATCAATTTACTAACAAAATAGTCGACGGGAAAGGAGATTTAAAGGAAATTGATTCAACTTGAAAGGTTTGGTGGAAAAAATATAACAGTAATGAGAATAATTTGATTGAGCATTTCTTGAAATTTCCCCTTTCCCATTATCTTAACCCTTTCACCACCACAGGCCTCTAAAGAGGCCATGTCTATGCTTTCCAAGCTATCTGAACAGAATTATATTATTGTAAAAGAACAAGGTTGTTGCTAGTGTTATAAAGCTTAAGTATCTTGTCCTAAAAAACCCTCCCCTTAATAAAAGCTCCATTAATGTACATTTGTAAAGCTACATTCTGACAAGCTTTGTCCTTGCGAAGAACAAGTAATGGATGAAACAGGATTTCAAAGAAAGAATATAGTATCAGACACAATTTTAGATAAGATGCAGTACTAAAGTTTTAATGTACCATTTTAAGTGGTGATTTTCCATCCACATGGGAATTAATATCTACAAATATACATCCATTGATGCATTATATTTTGGTGTTTTTAGAAACCCTGGATCCAACCATTCCAGTGAAATAAATCTATACCTCTAAAATAAATGTAATGGGAAAGAGACTTGGAAAGGAAATAGCAAAGAGCATCAATTGCATAAAAAATAGTCAACAGGAAAAAAAAAAGAAAGAAATATGACTCTTCTTTAAATGTTAGAAAAGAAAATATAATAACAATGTGATAATTATATTCAGTACTTTCCTAAAATATCCCCTTTCCCGTTATCTTTATTTAAAAGCAAAAGTTTGTTTTTAGTTTTATATAAAATAAGTATCTTGTTCTAAAAAAAAACTATTGATTCAGCAGTACACACTCAATAAAAATGCCCTAGTCATTTGAGCCCCCTCCCTTATGGTCCTGGGGAAGTCAGGGGTTAATGTGGGGTTTTAGATTTAACCATAATATCAAGAGGGCTGGTGGTATTGACTTTTTTTTACTCTTATCTTGGAAACAGGCTTTTATTAAAGTCTAATCCCCCACCCTTTCCTGGGACCATGAGTGTGGGGGTATCAAATGACTAGTGAATAAGAACTCCCTACTGTTATCTTTCAAGACATGGTTTACAATTCTCATGTCTTCCAGTCTTTAGCATTCATCTTGGCCCTCAGGTAATTCCTGGTTCATAAAAAAGTGAAAACAATTATTTATTATTTCTTTCAAAACAATCTTTTCATCAAGCCATTTATAATCTAAGTAATTTTCCACAACTATTTTAAAAAAAATAAACACATGAGATGCAAGATGCAGACAATAACAACAATACATGTTGGCAATAGGGGTTGATTTTTTTTATCCTCGGTAAGGAAAATTTCTCTTGTAAGTTGAAAAAGTTGCTGTATCTTCTAAGGATATGTATCTTCTTAGCACTAAGAGCACATGATATAAAGACAAGAACGGTCTTCTTTAGCAGTATTGCAAATGCAAAACGATATTGGTTAGCCTTTATGAAATATTTCAACACAATCAAGAATAAAGATAGAAGGAAGAATGTCAAAACAAAAGGTGTTATGCTCAAATAATTTGTTAAGTACTCGTATTCTAAAAGCAAACAAAAAGGACTGTCATATCCTCAATAGACAATACAAACCGTCGTCCGAAACTCACCTTGCATTGTTTTTGTCGCTTTCTTGTGGTTGTGTTCGCTTTTTAATGTTAACTATTACTTACTTAAGTCACAAAATTTGAGGCAAAAAGAAATAATCATCGCATGACAAGAACTTTTCCCCTTGCTTCGTGCTTGTATTTAGCCGCCATTTCGGGGCCGAGTGGGGCCTGGGAGTTGCGCGGCTGACTGACTGGCTAGCGATTGACACCACAGGGTACCCGCGCAATGACCACAAAACCAAGTCGCATAGTTATACCATATTTCTATACCTATGGAGCTCCGCGCGCCGCGCTGGCTCCGCTAAAAACGTCAATTTTGTTAAATTATCTAGACATTGACTGTACGAAAATCGCTTCAAACAATCAAACTGCCTGTGTTTTGACGTTTCCCGCTGTCGTGCGACAGCTTTAAGGTCACTCTGACATCTCATTTGGAAGAACAAAAGCAGCAAACCACCGACAAATCACAAAGATTGTGCCTGTATATCACATCCAAGATCCATGTTGTCATTTAGTCAGATCGTTTATGAATAAGTCCAGATAAGTATTGTAGTTTTTTTCGAGCATATTATCTCTACCGTTTCGTATTGTATACCAAGAGCTGTCGCGTGTCATTGGGTAAGAAGTCGCCCCGTGCGCCAAAAAGATATCGTAGGTTACTCATAGAAAACTCAAACTCGTCGCTTCATCGTAAACTATAATTCATTCACAGAACTAAAACTCGAAAAGAACGCACAATCTTGAAAGTCCGTCAATAGCAGCTCTCGAACGCTACATTCTGTAACCAGAGAATACAATGATAGGAAACGGATCAAAATCATACCATCGCCTGAAAAAGTTGCACGTTTTATAAGCCAGCACAAACCCTGTCATTAAAATATAAACTTGCTCTCGAAGATCCTCATGCCTCAGCGACTGAAAGGTCGCCCATATTGCGACCTTTTTATCATCTGCGGTATCTGCCGTATTGTAGGACATTGTCCTGAATCGGCCTTGAGCCGATCGAGCCTTGCCCCTCTAGGCACGCACGACTTTTCTGGTCTTCATCCGACAAGTTACCTTCATGCGTTTTGGCTTCATCGTAACAATGTGTGTAATTTTTTGGTTTAAGGGAATCAACTCCTCTGTCCACTAGGGCAACTTTAGAGACTTTAAAATTACACGGACAACCCCTTACCTAAGGCAGTCGTATACCTCTTGGTTATGGATCCCCCTAAAAATGAAACTGGAAATAAACGTGTTATAGCTTTTCGTTTGCGTTTGTGTATATGTGATCAATAAGGGTTTTGGAGTTGTATGTGATCCGGTTGGCCCTTGTTATGGAGGAGTATGTAACCAAGCGAGAAAAGCATGTCTAGATAGTCCGAAGTAGGTTTGTGAGAGTTGTAAGAATAAAGATTGATGTTAAAGTCACCAGTCAAGTAAGTCCCGAATCTGAGCTGTGGATGAAAATGGAAATATGGAATTATTACTGCTGTTCCTCTCATTTACCTTCTGAGATTGCATTTATGTAGAATATCTTCTAGAAGAGTAAGATTTTTGTTCAGACTACGGGTATTGAAATGGAATATTAAAAAATACACTTGTTTCCTATTTTTAAAAATTAAAATCTGTATTTTTGACATCGTAATACTCTGAGGTAATTAGGTCATCATCCTCGTCCCCCTTATCGGGGTTTGTCATGATGTCAGCGAAAATATCTTTTGACTCTAGTAACTCAGCGCAGTTGTAAATCCACGCGCCTGTCTCTCTAAGTCGGTTAAGTCATGAAGTGGTAATTGACTTAACGTTTCCTTAGGAATGCCGAATTAGGAATAAAGAGAAAATAAACATGGTCTTTTTTTTTTGGCTCCCTTGGGACCGAGAACGTCAACAAAAAGTAAGAGAAACACAAATTTAGATTTAAGTATACTAATTTAGTCAAACTCTCTAGGTTGGACTTAGCTTTATTCTTGAACCTCTTTAGGTCTTTTACAGGAACCTTCATCTGCTCAAAATTGCCTTGTACACTTTCCTTGCTTAATGTAAAAGCGCCCATTTTTCGTCCAAATGTATTTCCATTCTAGCTTTTCTCTAAGTTTATTCACCGCGCCAAAATGTCTCTTCCTAAATGCGCGAGAGACGCAAATATATAGACTTTCTTGGCTCCAGCATTAAGATAATCAAATGCGTCTACGTTTGTCACTTTCCTGCCCGAGACAGCCTTGTGTTGTTCGTAAAATTTGTTCCTCACATCACGGCTTGTAAATTTGACAATGATTTTGTCATCTTATATATCACTGTACATCGGTGGTGGATGTGATGTACTTATGTAGAGTTCGTCGAACTCGAGGCCCATTTCCTGGCCTAGGATTGCGACTATAGCTTCACAGGCCAGCTCATCGGCGGCTTGGATTCCTGATATCTCTACACAATCACATCAGAGATACCGTCTTACTCTGCGGCTTGCAGACTTGATTGAAACTCTCAAAGCTTCTGTTGTTCTTGTTGGTGTTTGTGGTTTGAGACTTGACTGCAAAATTTCGTGCAGAAATATTTAAATTTTACTTTTTTAAGTAAAATAGCTCGAAGCAAACTTTGCTACAAATGTGTTGTGATGC